>NC_057808.1:539148683-539156956 GCF_018294505.1 Triticum aestivum | reverse complement strand
CCCCGCCCCATTGCCGCGCCCCGCCCCGTCGTCCCATCGTCCCCGCCTGGCCCGTCCTCGTCCCCATGCCCGTCGTCACCGCCCGTCTCCGTCCCCGTCGCCGCGCCTCGCCGGTGAGCTCCTGCCCCGGCCGCCATATCTACACACACACATATACACACACATTGTTTTTTAGTTTTTTAGTTATAGAATTTTTTTCCGTTTTTTAGTTATAGAAATATCTATAGAAATGTTAGAAATTTTAGAATTAGTTTTAGCTAGATGAATTAGATTAATGTCAAATTGTTAGAATTTGCATATAGAATTTTAGTTATCACAATCCAATCATTTAAAAAATGTTACTTTTTGCGGGCATATAGTATTTGTTCTCCACGATGCCCGGCCCGCATCCTCGCCGTCGACCCGTTCGCGACGACGTCCGGCTGACCCATGTCCGGGACTGGGCTCCGCCGGGCTAGCACTGGGAGGTGCTACCTGGAGGGGCGTGCTGCTTGGTGAGGAACCCGGCCTCGGGTCCCGTCGTCGACCCTGATCTCCTTTGGCGGCATTCGCGTGTACCACATTCGGTGCAGAGGGAGCCGGCCCCGCTGGAGGTGGTGCGTCGCCGTGTCAGGGAGGAGGACGAGCACGTCCATCGCTACATGGCTGCTATGGACGTCAGGTTCTCCAATACCTGGCAGGTTCTTTGGGCAGATGACCGGAGTTATGATCCTGTGATGGTTCCTTCTCTTTGGGTGTCCACCGCCCGTGCCCCAGGAACCGCGAGTGGCGTAGATTCTTTTGTAGTATTCGGTCTTTATTAGCTACCTAGCCAGTGATGTATTCGATATATAATATTCGAGACGATGTATTCGAGATTATATATATTATTAGAGACGATGTACTCGAGATTATATATTATTCAAGACGATGTATTCGAGATTATATATTATTCGAGACGATGTATTCGAGATTATATATTATTCGAGACGATGCATATTATGTACTATATGATTCAGTTTTTCCTTATTGATTGCATCCATGCATTGTAATTTGAATACTAAATTGTTTTATATTTCTTCTGTATTAGTTAAATAAAAGCTATGGCGGACAATACCAGCAAAGAGGGAGAAGAGGCCCCATTCGAGATCATACGCAGCCCAAACAGGCCAGATGATTTGAATGAAGCAGATGACGGCTCCCAATATCTGAACAATACCGGGGAGGGTGATGATAAGATATTCGATCTCGACGATTGACCTGATGAAGTCATGAACTATGATTATGATTATGATGACGCAGACAATGATTATGATGACGAACACAATGTTGATCTTGAAATAACAAAGACTACCAGCGAGGTATATTTATATAAGCAGACATCTAGTAACCATCACATGTTTTTTTATTTGAAGATAAATTAACGAATCGATCTTTCTTCTTTCAGCCCTCCGGATCGAGCAAATCTGCTTCTACAGACAGCAGGACAAAGCGAGGCCCGGGCAAAAAGTTGAAGGAGGGTGTAAAGTACAACATCGATTCCATCAATGCTAGTGGCGAACCCCTCACGCCTAAGAACTTTGCGAACAAGTTCGTTCGTCAGTGCGGAGTTCTTGTGAAGGACCAACTCCCGATCTCCATTCAAGAATGCAAAGAGCCAAAAACTAAACGTCCAGATGTTACTTGGGTCGACGACAGAGAAAAACAAAAGCTTTGGGAATCTCTGATGGAACATTTCACCCTACCAGATTATTCCACTGATGCAGATGTCTAGAAAGTCAAGGACGCTGCTCTTAAGAAGATGGCAATTGCGTTCAACACCCACAAGAAAACTGTATGGGCCAACTACCTCGCTGCAGAAAGGAAGACTCCAGAATTCAAGGGAACACTGGAGAAGCAAAGAGAACACTGGCACGCTTTCGTGAAGGAATCAGAATTATCTAAGGAACGATCGAGAAAAAACAAGTCCAATGCCGCAAAAAAGACGCAGTTCCATAGGTTGGGTCCAGGTGGCTACGCGGTGGCAATGCCTAAGTGGGATAAGTCTGAGCAAGAGATGGAGGATGCAGGGGTCACTCTGGTTACAAGGAGCTGCCCCCCCAGGTGCAGAACTTGGTTCTATGCGCATGGGGGGGCATTGGACCCGAAGACAGGCCTGGTTTCGAAGAAGGCAAGTCTAAAAGGAGCCGAACAAAAGTTACTTGACACAATAGAAGATGCTCGAAAGGGGGTGTTCACGCCTAACAGAGAGAACGATGAGCTTACGCGTGCCCTGGGAAATCCTGAACACCCGGGAAGAACACGAGGCAAGGGCGTTATTCCCTGGTATGAGGGCTTTTCAGAATGGAATGACGACTACAGGACCCGTGCAAGAACAAAGATGGAGGAGGAGAAGAAGAGGAAGCTGGAGGAGGAGCAGAGGAAGCAGGACACAGAATGCCTTCAAGGTCTAGAAGCAAGGCACGCGGACTTGGCACTCAAATTCCAGCAGCAGCAGCATATCGACTCACTTAGCCAGGAAAGGGGGTCTCAACAGCGGCGACAGCAACGGATGATCGTCCAGCATTGGATAGCACCGTCCCATCCATGCCGAGAAGCAGCATTGGTTCCGCCCCGGGCGACGCACTGCTGGATACATACCCTGTGGATGACATCATAGAGAACACTAACTGTGGGCTACACTTCAAAATGAAGAACATATCCATGAAGGTGGCGGACGCCGTTGCTTTTACAATTACCCCCGAAGAAACCTTCCATTGCACCCGGATTCCAGCGGGCTATGCTCGTGTCTTGGTTGATGAGGTGGTGGACTCATATTCGGGGCTACAGCTTGACATTCCTGGAGGTGACGACGAGCACACACTGGGAGAGGCCATACATCGTATCATCCTATGGAGAAAGGATTGCATCATCTTTCGAAGTCCACTGACACCGCGTCTGCCGACTCCTCCTCGAAGTCCGCCACCGAGTCAGCAGACTCCCGCTCCTCCAAGTCCATGAACGCGTGAGCCGACGACTCCTCGAAGTCCGCCACCGTGTCAGCAGACTCCCGCTCCTCCAAGTCCACGAACGGGTGAGCAGACTCCTGCTTCAAGTCCGGCACAGCGTCAGGACACTCCTCCTATTTCAAGTCCAACACCGTGTCAGGCCACACCTCTTGCTTCAAGTCCGGCACAGCGTCAGGCCACTCCTCCTGCTCCAACTCAGCCACGTCAGCCGTCTCCGCCGCCTCAGCAATCGCAGAAGAGACACGCCACAGCTATGGTGCGTAGCGGTACGAGTCGAGGTAGTACAAGAAGTACAGGCGGAGACAAGCCATATAAATATGGTCCAAGCCTCGCTCCTCTTCCTCAGAGGCCTTACGACATGACCGAGGAGCAAAACGATGCCATAGTGCAGGCCCAAGTGGACGCCCATTTTGGACCAAAACCGGCACCGCCGCCAAGGGAGAAAGTGCCTGAGAAAGTCATTGACCACTTTATTCATATGGCAAGAAAACCAGCTCCCAAGCCTGTTGACTCGGACAATGAGCGCCAAATCAGGAAGGCACATCGAGCACGACTACAGAAAGAAGCGAGCTCGAGCTCGAGCCAACAAGCAGCTGTCAAAAAATGCGGGAAAACCGTTCCCCAGCTGGGAGAACAGGCGGCGCAATCGATCCCCCCGCTTGTTGTGCCAACAACACATGAGAGTATGCGCGCCCAATATTATTGTGGGCAAACCGTTTACGTTCCCCAGCTGGGCAATGTGGTAATAACCGAGGAGCATATAATGCAGGCTGAAATGCTCAAGATCACTGTTGGACAACTCCTCGATATCGAGCCCATGTCTCCGCTTAGAGACGAGGAAATAAAATGGAAATATGTCCGGGGCCAACCTTTGGTCGAGCCAGACGAGGTCAAGAACCTCCCAACGAGAATGTATGAATTGCATCAATGGTACATGAACATTACCAAGATTTCCAATCGAGACTCCCTCATGGTGAATGTCAAGGAGGAGCATTACTTCCATGAGAAAGCCGTGTCCGTTGAGTATTCAGAACTATTTCAGTTATACAATCAAGACGCACTCGACAAATCTATCGTCAGTTGCTATTGTCTGTAAGTGATTTCTTTCTGTAGTTTAAGTCTCAAGCTAGCTGTAGTGATCATTTTGATCAATCATTACCTGTAATTAGCCTCACTATATTCTTTTCTGTGGTATTATGCAGGATGAAGATGTATGAAATGAAAAAATCTGGACGCTATGGCATTGGGTCCATTGACCCAAATACCATTAATGAGTACACATGGAATATTCCAAGTTGTCGAGCAAGTTTAGAGGAGAGCATGCTAGAGTTCTTCAAGCGCCTCAATACCAATGGAGATATACTACTTCCTTACAACTTCCTGTGAGTCACACTGTCTTGTACTACAAATTCTGTTTTTGCTTACTAGCTAGCTAGATGTTAATAATTAAGTGTATAGGGTTTAGGGTAGTTGATTAGTGTTATGCACATGCCCGCTTAATTGAGACATGCAAACGTGTGCGCATGCAGTTTCCACTGGATCTTGTTAGACATTAAAGTTGAAGAAGGAAAAGTTGAAGTACTGGACTCACTACTTAAAAAAAAAGTGACTACACCATCTTGTTTGGGATAGTCAACAGGTAATTTCAATCATTATTAACTATATCTCGGCCTATTTAGTTCGTCATTTCCTGATATGAACTATTTAATAACCCCTTTATTAATTTTCTTTGCTGGCAGGCAGGGCTTGGGCAAAGTTCATCAAGGTGACTCCAAGCAAATGGGCAAAAAAGCTGTTTTGGTATCGACCCAAGGTAAGTAATTAAGTAGTACTAGCTAGCTAGCTAGCTACCATCTCTTTAATTCTTGTTTCAATACCATTAATTAATTATCATGCTTGATTAATCATTATCTGATTCAATTCCATTCTGGTAAAGGCCCTGAAGCAGGCGTCGGGGACTGATCTGTGTGCATACTATGTTTGCGAGAACATTCACATGATGGCGTCCGAAAGGAGCAGATCTCAAAGACAGGACTGGGTACGTTTGTTAGAACACTATTCACAAATTTTTACACCATTATCGATATCTAGTCACACAACTAATACACATGCATATTGATCTCCTTCTTAACAGTTCAGAGAGGTACGGGAGCAGCTCCTACCAACGGAGCGCATACTAGCACTTCAAGAGGAAATAGCGGGATTTTTGCTCGACGAGGTCATAGATCCCAAAGGAGAATACTATTACCCGCTACCGCCCCCATGAACCACTTGTCATCGTGCTCCGAAGGCACCAATGCAACATGTAGGAGAAATTGTATATATATATACATGTGTATGTGTGAATAATTAATGGTGGTGGTTGTGAGACATTCGATGATATATATTTATATATATATGCGGTTCTACGAGAAAATCTATTTATATATATGCATAATGTGTACAATATGTAGTATCGTAAAATACCAGCAAACAAAAAAGAATTAAATGGAAAACACAAAATTAATGGGAAAATAAAAAATTAAACCAACCCCCCCCCCCCAAATATTTAGTACCGGTTGGTGTTACCAACCGGTACTAATGGTCTACCAGCACCCGGGCCTGGCTCGTGCCACGTGGTGGCACTTTAGCGCCGGTTCGTGCCGAACCGGTAGTAAAGGGGGGGGCTTTAGTCTCCACTCTTTAGTGCCGGTTGTAGAACGACACTAAAGGCCCATACGAACCGGCGCTAAAGCCCGGTTCTGCACTAGTGCATCAAGAGAAATTTTATCAACGTTCCTAGCCAATTCATCAATCTTAGGCAATTTTTCTTCAAACAAAGCATTGAAATTCTTTTGCGAATTCATAAATTCTTTAACACTAGTCTCAAATTCAGAAGGCATCTTATTAAAAATTCCATAAGAATTGTTGTAGGAATTACCATAATTATTAGAGGAATTACTAGGGTACGGCCTAGGATTAAAGTTTCCTCTATATGCATTGTTACCAAAATTATTCGTACCGACAAAATTCACATCCATAGATTCATTATTATTCTCAATCAAAGTAGACAAAGGCATATCATTAGGATCAGAAGAAACACTTTTAGTAGCAAATAATTTCATAAGTTCATCCATCTTTCCATTCAAAACATTAATTTCTTCTAGCGCATGCACCTTTTATTAGTAGATCTTTTAGTGTGCCATTGAGAATAATTAACCATAATATTATCTAGGAGTTTAGTCGCTTCTCCTAAAGTGATTTCCATAAAAGTGCCTCCCGCGGCCGAATATAAAAGATTTCCAGAAGCAAAATTCAATCCGACATAAACATTTTGTATAATCATCCACAAATTCAAACCATGTGTAGGGCAATTACGTATCATTAATTTCATCCTCTCCCAAGCTTGTGCAATATGTTCATGATCAAGTTGCTTAAAATTTATAATATCGTTTCTAAGAGAGATGATCTTAGCGGGAGGAAAATACTTAGAGATAAAAGCATCTTTGCACTTATTCCAAGAATCAATACTATTTTTAGGCAAAGATGAAAACCAAGCTTTAGCACGATCTCTAAGCGAAAAAGGAAATAACTTCAATTTAACAATATCATTATCCACATCTTTCTTCTTTTGCACATCACACAAATCAACTAAGCTATTTAGATGGGTAGTGGCATCTTCACTAGGAAGGCCGGCGAATTGATCTTTCATGACAAGATTCAGTAAAGCAATATTGATTTCACAAGATTCAGTATCGGTAAGAGGAGCAATCGGAGTGCTAAGAAAATCATTATTATTGGTATTGGTAAAGTCACACAATTTAGTATTATCTTGAGCCATCGTGACAAGCAAGCAATCCAACACACGAGCAAACAAGAAGCAGGCGAAAAAGAGGCGAACAGAAAAGAGAGGGCGAATAAAACGGCAAGGGTGAAGTGGGGGAGAGGAAAACGAGAGGCAAATGGCAAATAATGTAATGCGGGAGATAAGGGTTTGTGATGGGTACTTGGTATGTTGACTTTTGCGTAGACTCCCCGGCAACGGCGCCAGAAATCCTTCTTGCTACCTCTTGAGCACTGCATTGGTTTTCCCTTGAAGAGGAAAGGGTGATGCAGTAAAGCAGCGTAAGTATTTCCCTCAGTTTTTGAGAACCAAGGTATCAATCCAGTAGGAGGCCACGCACGAGTCCCTCGCACCTACACAAACAAATAAATCCTCGCAACCAACGCAATAAAGGGGTTGTCAATCCTTGCACGGTCACTTACGAGAGTGAGATCTGATAGATATGATAAGATAATATTTTTGGTATTTTTATGATAAAGATGCAAAGTAAAATAAAAGGCAATAAAAATAGCTAAGTGTTGGAAGATTAATATGATAGAAGATAGACCTGGGGGCCATAGGTTTCACTAGTGGCTTCTCTCGAGAGCATAAGTATTACGGTGGGTGAACAAATTAATGTTGAGCAATTGACAGAATTGAGCATAGTTATGAGAATATCTTGGTATGATCATGTATATAGGCATCACGTCCGCGACAAGTAGACCGACTCCTGCCTGCATCTACTACTATTACTCCACACATCGACCGCTATCTAGCATGCATCTAGAGTATTAAGTTCATAAGAACAGAGTAACGATTTAAGTAAGATGACATGATGTAGAGGGATAAACTCATGCAATATGATATAAACCCCATCTTGTTATCCTCGATGGCAACAATACAATACGTGCCTTGCTGCCCCTACTGTCACTGGGAAAGGACACCGCAAGATTGAACCCAAAGCTAAGCACTTCTCCCATTGCAAGAAAGATCAATCTAGTAGGCCAAACCAAACTGATAATTCGAAGAGACTTGCAAAGATAACCAATCATACATAAAAGAATTCGGAGAAGATTCAAATATTGTTCATAGATAAACTTGATCATAAACCCACAATTCATCGGTCTCAACAAACACACCACAAAAGAAAATTACATCGAATAGATCTCCACAAGAATCGTGGAGAACATTGTATTGAGATCCAAAGAGAGAGAAGAAGCCATCTAGCTAATAACTATGGACCCGAAGGTCTGAGGTAAACTACTCACACATCATCGGAGAGGCTATGGTGTTGATGTAGAAGCCCTCCGGGATCGATGCCCCCTCCGTCGGAGCTCCGGAAAAGGCCCCAAGATGGGATCTCACGGGTACAGAAGGGTGCGGTGGTGGAATTAGGTTTTTGGCTCCGTATCTGGTAGTTTGGGGGTACGTAGGTATATATAGGAGGAAGAAGTACGTCGGTGGAGCAACATGGGGCCCACGAG
>NC_057808.1:539135656-539148425 GCF_018294505.1 Triticum aestivum | reverse complement strand
CTGGTTGATGTCTTGACGTAGGGTCCAAGTCCTCTGGATCACGTTTGTTCCGAAAATCACATTCCCGAAGGTTTCATTCCGTTTGGACTCCGTTTGATATTCTTTTTCTGCGAAACTCTGAAATAGGCAAAAAACAACAATTCTGGGCTAGGCCTCCGGTTAATAGGTTAGTCCCAAAAATAATATAAAAGTGTATAATAAAGCCCATTAATGTCCAAAACAGAATATAATATAGCATGCAACAATAAAAATTTATAGATACGTTGGAGACGTATCACTCTTCATGGCGCGCGAGCATGGAGGAGATTGGGACGGGTCGAACGTTAATGAAGACCACATCGCCTTCCTTCGCGACACGCGGCGCCTTCCCGGCGCAAAGTACGTGAAGGCGCGCGTGCCTCCCGCGGGGGAGATCTCGCCGGCGCCGGGGGAGGGCGAGCGGGTCATCTTCCGCTCGCACTTCATCCGCGGCTTCGGCCTGCCGGCGAGCGGCTTTCTCCGCTTGTTCCTCGAGTTCTACCATCTCCAACCCCATCACATCACGCCAAACACCGTGATGCTTCTATCCGCCTTCGTCACGATGTGCGAAGGCTACCTCGGCATCCTCCCCACCATCGAGTTGTGGGGAGCGTTCTTCTATACCAAGCTGGGCACCTCCGTCCGGGAGGTGGCAGCCCCCAGTGTGGCGCCTTCGTCGCGGTGCGCCGTCCGTCCCCAAGGAACGCCTTCCCCTCCATTAAGCTGCCACAGTCGGTCAAGATGTGGCAGCAATCTTACTTCTACGTGGAGAACGTCGACCCGGCGGTCGACTTCATCAACCTGCCGGCCTATGAAGCCGGCCCGCCAGCTGAGCCTCGGGCCAACTGGGGCTACAAGCCGAAGCCGGTATCAGCAGACGCCGCCGCCGCCATCAACCGACTCCGGGTGTTGACCGCAGCCGAAGGCCTCAAAGCGTCCGACTTGCTGGTCGCCTTCGTCGTGCGCCGGGTTCTCCTGCTCCAAGGCCGGCCTCACTTGATTAGCCGGATGAGCGGGCACCGCGACCCATGCCGGCTGAGTACCAAGGAGATGCCGGCTGCTGAGGTGGCGAACTTGGTGAACGAGATCTCCGACCTCAAGCTGGAGGGGTCCTGGCAGTTCGGCAAGCAGCCGTACTCCCGCGCGGACCCGCCACCAGCCGTAAGCTTTTCAATCTTTCCTTTCTTCCATACTTCGTCTTGATGCCGTCTTGCGGTCTTGAACAGTCGGCCTCTTGCCCTTTGAAACAGATCTACATGCCTGAGGCGACAGCCGCCATCGTGGGGGCGGGTGGCCCTATGCACCGGACCGGGCTATGAGCGACGTGGACGACCCCAACCTGGGGGCGGCCGCCTTGGAGGACGACGCCACAGGCGGCTTCTATGGAGCCGGCGGCTCCAAGGAAGGCGGCATCGAGACATGGCCTGATGATGACGATGAGGAAGACGAGCCGCGCCCTGCACGAGGCGCCAGCAGGGCGGATGCGGGCCCCTCCGCCGAACCGGCCGCTCGAGGCGGCACGCGAAAGCGTAAACAAGGCGCCGCCTTGTTCGGTAGCGTGCCAAAGAAGGCTAAGAATCTGACCGCCGCGACTAGGTGGAAGGAGGCCGCCGCGAAGGCGGCCAAATATCATAAGCTCCCGAAGGCGCCTCCCATGGTGTCGGCGTAAGTATCTTTTCTTGTGCTTTTCTTTCTTGTCGATTCTTTCTGAGCTTCCTCTCTTCGTCTTTCTTGACTTAGAGCCCCGCTATCTCTTGAGAAGTTGGGCGCCGCCTCCATCATTGGGTCGGCAGAGACCTCCACCACCACCCGGCGAATCGATCCAGCCGCCGACCTCCGGGAGGCGCAGGAGCGAAACGCGCGGGAAGCGCGCGAGGAGCAGGAAGCCGCCCGCCTGGAGAAGGCGGAGGCAAACAAGGCGGAGGCCGCCGCGCTGAAGAAGCTGGCGGAGGCCGAGGCCGATGTCTCCGCGAAGAAGCGGCTTGAAGAAGCCGCGCGCCGCCAGGAGCCGCTTTTCGTCGTCCCTCTGAACTCCGCGCCGCCACCTCCAGAGTTTGTGGCGCCGACCGGAGGTGCCGCCGACGAGCACCCGGTCATGGAGAGGGAAGGCGGCGACGTCGTCATGCCAGACGTAGTCGTGCCTCCACCACCGCCGTCTGAGGGAGCGCGGGACAAGTAGCCGGCTGATCCGCCAGTGCCACCAGCCGAGGGCGAGATGGTGACGGGCCCGACTCCCGAGGTCCGCACACCATCGCGCCGCCGGCTTGCAAAGGCGGCTTCGGCACCACGCCCGCTGGAAGCCGGTGCCGCAAGCACTTCGATCCCGGACGCCGAGGCGACCAGCGCCGCGCCCGCTGATTGGGTGCGGGGAGGCGGGACGGGCCCTTTGAATCAGGCGATCCTGGACGTCCAAGGCAAACTCCGGGCTGAGGCCGACGCCCTGAAGCGGTGCAACCAAGCGTTCCTGGAGTCGCGAGCCGCCGTCCGGGTAGACTCCTTGGTTCTTCATTTTTAACTCTTGTATTTCTTTGTGGGGGCGCGCTAGCGCACCCACTGGGTGTAGTCCCCGAGTTTCGGGCCGGCTACCGAGCAGGCGGCTCAGAACTTTAATTGGCAAGCTCCGAGTACTAACATTGTCTAAAATCTTCACTGCAGGATTATCATAACCTTCGCGCGGCCACCTTCAACTCCAAAGTCCAGGAGCTGAATCAACGGACCACCGACTTGTCGGAAAGCTGGAGTAAGTCTTTGTTTTGTTTCTCTGTGGGGGCGCGCTGGCGCACCCATGGGCGCTGGCGCACCCGCGGGCTGTAGTCCCCGAGATTCGGGCCGACTGCTGAGCAGTCAGGCCGGATCTCCCCGACAACTGTTCTTCTTCTTTGTTTACATTGATAACTTCTTTCTCTGCGGGGGCGCGCTGGCGCACCCGCGGGCTGTAGTCCCCGAGATTTGGGCCGACTGCTGAGCAGTCAAGCTGGATCTTCCCGGCAACTGTACTTCTTCTTTGTTGGCTGCTGACGCCTTTTCCTTTCTCCCTTCTTGCAGAGGCCAATGCTGCCCTGCAGCAGCAGCTGGGTGAAGCCAACACCGCCTTGCGCGCCAAGGAGGTGGAGTGCAAAGAGCTGGCCCAAGAGCGTGACCGGCTGACCACGCAACTGGCGGAGCAGGCGGAGCTTCTCAAGAAAGCCCAGTAGGAGGCGGAGGCGAAGGAGTCCAATCTCCTTGCTGAGTTCAAGACCGAACGCTCCGCCTGGACCGTAAGGAGGCATTGCTGACTGCCGGCTTTGGCGAGATTGAAGACATGGTTGACGGCAAGCTTCCTTCTTTACTCTTTCTTCGAGCCGCCGGCTGCTGATCAAGCCGGCTTCTTGTTTCTAATTTTGGCTTTTTTGCTTTTTGTTTGAGCAGACTTCTTCCCCGGTCACTCCGGCGCCGCCAATCAGGGCATCGAGGCCGATCGCAAAGGGCGGAGGGCGGAAGGTGCGAAGATTGCTGCCGACGCCCCCGGGACCCTTAGCGAACCGCTTCTCAGCATCCAGGCCCGTCTTCGGCCGGCTCATCGGATACTGCGCCGTCTTCAGCGTGTCGGCGCCCAGGCGATCGCCGCCCTGTGGCCAGACATGCCGGCTCCACGTACACCCATCCGGACTACCGACTGGCTGGAGGTGCCGGCCGGCTGTCTTGAGGCCTGGAAGGGCTCCTCGGCCCGGGCTGGGGCAGGCCAGGCCATGGAATTCGTCAAGGCGTGGTACCCTGGGCTAGACCTAGCCCAGTTGGCCACGCTTCGACTGGAAGCCCAAGAGGAGCTGGTGGCGGTGGAGCGTGATCTTGTCCAGCGGGCCGCGGCGATCGCCGAGTACACCAACACCAGCATCTTCGTTCCTGAGCTGGCTGAGAACGGCACCGAGGCGCCACAGGAGTGGTTCGGGCTGAACCCAGAGGATGGCGAGGACTCGGCCGAAGTGATCGACTCCAGCGACGAGGGAAAAGACGAGGAGGACGAGGAAGGTGAAGAGGAAGCGCCAGAGGTTGAAGCAGACAGCCAGCCTCAGCTCGACCGCGCCTCCAGCAACGAGCCACGCCCGAGCGAGCTGCCTGCTGCTGAAGGCGACCAAGCGGAGACCGACCAGCTGGCCGCTCCACCAACCGGCACCACCGACTCCACCGTTCCGCCGAACCCGTCTGCTGCTCCCTAGGCTGCCAATTTATCTTTTGTTTTTTCCTGCTTTATCAGTCTCGACAAACTTTGTTAACTTCGCACAATTCCACCCGCGGGGTGTATTTCAAAACTTATGTTGAATGTTGGCCAAGGGCCTTTTGATATGTAAATATGCTTGCCGAGTTCTATCTTTCCTTGCTTTCTGCTCCTTGGCTTTTTTCCTTTGCCACCCTCCCTGGGCTACCGTCCGGCCAGCCAGACAGCCGCTCTGCGGACTGCGGCTGGGTTCAGTACTTGGCCGCTTTGGGAGGGTAAGTACTTAGCCGATTAGAGTTT
This sequence comes from Triticum aestivum, assembly GCF_018294505.1. Taxonomy (NCBI): domain Eukaryota; kingdom Viridiplantae; phylum Streptophyta; class Magnoliopsida; order Poales; family Poaceae; genus Triticum; species Triticum aestivum. Next base: position 539,143,912 of record NC_057808.1, on the reverse strand, counting down.
TTTAGCAAGTTAAGTAGAAGCCGGTCGGCCGGCTGCTCAGCAGCCGGTCGGTGATGCGGGAAGCCGGCTTGAACTATGTGCATGCTTTGGGTCCATAGCCATTTTTCAGGCGGACACCCACAAGACAGTCACTCTGCGAGTTGCGGCTTCTGGCAGGAGAGGGATTAAGTGCCAACACATTACTTGTCCGGCTGCAGGAAGCATTACATAGTACAAGGCGGCGAGTCCCCGGGTCGACTGGTCGAACCCGGTGCCAGGCGGACTAACGAAATAACACATTCATAGGCATAATACTTATCATATAGATAAAAGAGGGCAGTCCCCGAGCTTCTCTCGGGGGACCCGGAGTCTTCGCACTTAATACAAAAGTTGGCATGGTACATACTGCATCAACTGTAAAACCTTCGGAGGAGGTTTGCGTTCCATGGTCGCTCCGTCTCCTTGCCGGAGTCGTCTCTTTTGCGTGCTCGAGGCTTCTGAGCATTGATCAGGTAGTAGGAGTCATTGCCCAACACCTTGCTGATGATGAAGGGGCCTTCGCAAGGTGCTGAGAGCTTGTGCTGGCCGGCTGTTCGCAGGATTAGCCGGAGCACAAGGTCTCCCTCTTCGAAGGATCTTGGCTTGACCTTCTGATTGTAGTATCGGCGCAGGCTCTGCTGGTAGATGGCGGACCGACTGAGTGCCAACAGCCGGCCCTCTTCCAGCAGATCGATGCCGTCCTCGCGAGCTTCTTTTGCCTCCTCTTCGGTGTACATGGTGACTCGGGGGAGTCGAATTCTATGTTCGTCGGGATGACGGCTTTGGCACCGTAGACGAGGAGGAAGGGCGTGAAGCCGGTTGACTTGTTCGGAGCTGTGCGCAGGCTCCAGAGGACGGCTGGCCGTTCATTGAGCCAACAGCCGGCCGAACGCTCCAGAGGCTTGACCAGTCGGGGCTTGATGCCGGACAAAATGAGGCCGTTTGCTTTCTCCACCTGGCCGTTTGACTGCGGGTGGGCAACGGATGCTAGGTCCAGTCGGATGCCCTGCGTCGCGCAGAAACGGGCCAAGGCGCCTTTGGCAAAGGTCGTGCCGTTGTCGGTGATGATGCTGTGTGGTATGCCATACCGGATGGTGATGTCGGAGATGAAAGTCACAGCAGTCGGACCATTCAACTTCTTGATTGGTTTTGCTTCTATCCACTTGGTGAAGTTGTCCACCGTGACAAGTAGATGAGTCATGCCGCCGCATGCAGTCTTGAATGGTCCCACCATGTCCAGGCCCCAGACAGCAAAGGGCAAGGCAATGGGGATAGTCTTGAGTGCAGAAGCCGGCAGATGTGGCTTTGAGCGGAACTTCTGGCACCCTTTGCATTTCTGGACCAAGTCTTTGGCATCTTCTAGAGCAGTCAGCCAGAAAAAACCGTGGCGAAAAGCTTTGGCAAAAAGTGCTCTTGAGGCCGCGTGGTGACCACACTCGCCTTGATGGATATCTTTGAGGATAGCTTGGCCTTGCTCCGGCTCCACGCAGCGCTGGTGCACACCAGTGACGCTACGCCTCACAAGTTCTCTGTTGACAATGGTGTACACTGTCGCCCGGCGTTGCACTTGCCGGGCCGAGATCTCATCAGTCGGCAGCTCTATGTTCACCAGAAAGTTGAGGATGGGCTGAGCCCATGAAGGTGTTGTTATTTCTTTGACCGTTAGGACTGCAATTTGTACGAGGGCGCTTGGGCCAGGAGGCGGCGGGTTGGAGTCGGCTGCCGCTTGCTGAGTCGATGTAGTCCCCGGGCCGACTGCTGCAGTCCCCGGGCCGGGCTCTGAAGTCCCTGGGCCGGGTGCGACTGCTGCAGTCCCCGGGCCGCCTGCCGAATTCCCCGCGCCGGCTGTTGGGGTCCTCAAGTCAGATCCGACTGCTTTAGGAGGAGCCGGCACGAAGATAGAATCTGATTCTGGTGACGGCTTGATAGACGGCTTGAGTAGACGTTGCAGGGCGACGCCGGCTGGTATTGCTTGTCGGGTAGAGCCAATCCGTGCCAAAGCATCGGTTGCTCATTATCATTTCTTGGCACATGGAGGAACTCACACTCCTCGAAGTATCCACTGAGTTGCTGCACGAGGAACCGGTAGCTCGCCATATTTGCATCCTTGGCGTCCCAGTCGCCTGACGACTGCTGGACCACCAAGTCGGAATCACCATAGCACAGGATCCGGCAAATGCCGAGTTCCTTGGCAAGCCGGAGCCCGTGGATGAGTGCTTCATATTCAGCAACGTTGTTGGAGGCGGCAAAGTTGATTTGCAGCACATATCTGAGCTTGTCGCCTTTGGGAGAGGTGAGGGCGATGCCGGCTCCCAACCCGGTGCGCATCTTGGAACCATCAAAGTGCATTCGCCAATGAGTGGAGTTTGGCGCTAGCGGCAGGTACTGGGTCTCGGCCCAGTCGACGAGGAAGTCGGCCAGTGCTTGTGACTTGATGGCGGTGCGAGGCTGGTAGTAGATGGTGTAGGGGGCCAAATCTATGGCCCATTTGGCCACTTGGCCTGAAGCATCTCGGCTTCCAATGATCTCGGCAACTGGAGCTATGCAGACCACAGTGATTGGGTGCTCTTGCAAGTACGGCTTCAGCTTCTTGGCGGCAAAATGCACGCCGTAGCACATCTTCTGATAGTGGGGGTAATTCTGCTTGGAGGCGGACAACACTTCACTCAGGTAATACACCGGCCTCTGGACTGGCAGTGCTTTGCCTTCTTCCTTGCGTTCCACAACTATGACCATGCTCACCACCCGGATGGTGGCGGCGATGTAGAGAAGCATGGGCTCCTTAGCAGTCGGAGCCGCTAGGACATGCGGAGTGGTCAGCATCTTTTTGAGCTGGAGAAAAGCTTCATCCGCCTTGTTGTTCCACTCGAAAAAAGTGGTCTTCTTCATGAGCTGGTACAGGGGAAGAGCCTTCTCGCCTAGCCGACTGATGAAACGGCTGATGGATGCCAAGAAGCCAGTAAATTTTTGCATGTATAGCAGTCGGGTGGGCACTTCCATCCTCTCGATGGCCTTGATCTTCACAGGGTTGCACTCTATGCCGCGCTCTGAGACCAGGAAGCGAAGAAGCTGGCTGGCTGGTACTCCAAAAACACACTTCTCTGGGTTGAGCTTGATCTGAAAACGCCACAAGTTTTCAAAGGTCTCCTTGAGATCTTCCAGCAGCGTACCCCGCTTCTCCGTCTTCACCACAACATCGTCCACATAGACGTGGGCGTTTCTGCCGAGTTGCTTGAGGAGACACTTCTGCATGCAACGTTGAAACGTGGCACCGGCGTTTCTCAAGCCGAACGTCATGGTCAGGTAACAGAAGGCTCCGAATGGCGTGATGAAGGCGGTCTTCAGCCTGTCGGCCGGGTTCAGCTTGATCTGATGATACCCTGAGTATGCATCCAAAAACCTCAACAGCTCGCATCCGGCTGTGGAGTCTATCACTTGGTCGATTCTTGGCAAAGCACATGCGCCACTGCTTGTTCTTCTTCAGCACTAGGACTGGGTTGGCTAACCATTCTGGAAAGAACACTTCCATGATGAAGCCGGCTGCTAGAAGCCGGGCTATCTCTTCTCCAACAACTCTTCTCTTCTCTTCTGACAGGCGGCGCAAGGGCTGCCGGACTGGCTTGGCATCAGGTCGGACATGTAGCTTGTGCTACGCGAAATCCGTCGGAACACCCAACATGTCTTTGGGAGACCATGCAAAGATGTCCCGATTCTCACCGAGGAAATCGACGAGCTCGCTTTTCTATTTGCTGTCAAGGTTCGCATCTATGACAGCGTGCCTCTCCGGGTGCTCCGGGTCCAAGGGTATCTTCTTTGTTTCTTTCGCCGGCTTGAACGAGCCCTCGGCTTCCGACTCCTTGGGGTTGGGTGACATTTCCGGCTGCTTGCCTGCCATCGCCACAACCCGGTCAAGGAACCGCTTCTCAGCTGTGATCACGAGGGACTCGGCTAGCCGGCTGCTCTCTGCAGCGCAGGCGGACGACTTCTTGTAGTCCGCTGCTATGGTCAGGATTCCCTTGGAGCTCGACATCTTCATCTTGAGGTAAGCATAGTGGGGGACCGCCATGAACTTGGCCAGAGCAGGCCGGCCAAGCAATGCATGATAGGGGCTCTCAATGTCCACCACCTTAAACCAGACTGGCTCTCGGCGGAAGTGATTTTTGTCCCTGAAGAGGACATCTATCTGAGTCTTGTCGATTGGTGAGCAGGAAAGGCCAGGAACTATGCCATGGAATACGGTCCGATTGGGTTGGAGCTGTCTCTGCTTGATTCCCAACTTCTCCATAGTATCTTTGTACAGAATGTTGATGCTGCTGCCGCCATCTATCAGAACTCGGGAGAACCGAGCAGCCCGCCTCTCCGTGGCGAAGGTGGCATCCAACACGAGAGCATAAGAACCCAGAGAAGGCATCACCTCTGGGTGATCAGCCCTGCTCCAGCTGATGGGCTTCTCGGACCAATGCATGAACTCGGGGGGTCTCTAATGCTACTGCATTTACTTCTTGTTGCCGCTGCCGTCGGCTGTGCCTATTGTCGGCCACGCTGGTGAACACGACATAAGCTCCATCCTCTTCAGGATATTCATCTTGTATTGCGCAGACAGGCCGAGCCCGCCGGCTGCTGAGGAGGAGGTGGCGGCGGGCCGGCAGGCGGGGGAGGCAGGAGTCCGTCACCCTTGGCGACCCTGGTGAGCCAGTGGCATTTCTGAGTGGTGTGGTTGGACGGCTTCGCACCGCTATGGAACTTGCAGGGTGCATCAAGAGTCTGCTCGTACGAGAAGGCGGGCAACCAGTTGGGTTTGCCGCCCTTCTGGCGTTTGGGAGGAGGCTGCCCTTCCGGCTGCTGGTCTTCAACTGTCGCCACCTGCCGGCTTGTGGAAGCCGGTTGCGTGGCCTTGTGCTTATGGTCAGTCTGTTGCTGTCGCCGACTGGTGTCACCAGCCGGATTCCGAGGAGCTTGGGGAGCCACCTTGCCAGATGCGTCAACTTGGATCTCCGCCTTCATGGAGGAGTCGGCCGTGGCGTACTTGTCTGCTATGATCAGCAGTTCGTCGAGGGTCGTCGGCTCGTCGCAGAGAAGCTTGTGCTTGAGGAGGGTGCACTCTCGGCACCCGGCAGTGAAGTACTCGATGGCCTGCACCTCGTACACACCCTCGCAAGAGTTACGCAGCTCGGCCCAGTGCGTGAGGTAGTCGCGAGTCGACTCGTTGGGGCCTTGGACGTACAAGGAGAGCTGGCGAGGCTTGGGCGACCGCTTGTAGGTGCTGGTGAAGTTGCGGATGAAGGCTTCAGTAAAATCGACCCAACTGTTGATGCCGCGGGGCTTCAGGCTATTCAGCCATGTCCGGGCTGTGCCCTGGAGCATGAGCGGAACGTACTTCACGGCAACGCGCTTGTTGCCGTTGGTGATGCTGACGGCTGTGGAGTAGTCAACCAGCCAGTTCTCCGGCTTCACGGAGCCGGTGTATTTGGGCGTATCTCTCGGGAGAGTGAACCCTTTGGGGAAGGGCTCATCTCGGATGCGGGGGCCGAAACAAGGCGGACCTAGCTCGTCTTCTTCTTCTAGTGCCAGGGATCGGTTGAGGCGGTCGATCCGGTGGCGGGCGTCGTTCTCTCCGACTCCTTCTCGGCGACCAAGGCGGTCGCCGAGTGTCGGGTGGTCAACATGCGGTGGGGAAATGCGTCTCTCCCTACGGGGAGGGGGAGGCAAACAGTCGTCTCGTCGCTGCATTGCTCTTGGGCGGCCGTCTTGGTCGCGCTCGATGGTGATGCGAGTCCGGCTGCGGCTAGCAGCCGGCTCCTTGTCTCTTCTATCGCGGACGCCACCAGTCGGCGTCCGAGATGCCGCGCCTTGCTCTCGGCGGGGAGGCGTGTCGTCGTTTTGCCGGTTGGGCGTTTCAACGCGGCAGCCGGCTTCTTGTTGTTTGGCAGCCGCGTCAAGGAGCTGCTGGACGCGCTCCGTCATGTGGCGACGCTCATCGCCTTCGAGCTTGTCTAGCTCGTCTGCTGCCGCCTGGGCAGCTCATATGTTTTTTGCGGGCGTGGCGTAGACGGGACGATCCGTCCCGAACATGCTGGCGATGGTCGCGCCTCGCTGCCGGATCAGACCAATGCGGCTAGGCCCCCCAGGAGCCGGCGTGCCGCCGACGGCTCGGTCCATCTCACGCTGGTAGGCCTCCGAAAGGCGTCTCATGCTGGCCAGCCTGTTGGCGCTTTCGACGAGCTGGACGCGGCGTGCCTCCAGCATCTCGGCATCGGCGTCTTCAGGAATGGGCGCAGTCAGGTCTTGCAGCGCCGCCTGCAGTGGATCCTGGCCACCTCCACCAGAGTGCTCGCCATGGCTGATGACGAGCACCTCCATGAAAGTGCTGCCGCCGCTTTCGGCGCGAGGAAGTGGTCCGTCGTAGACCACCACGTTGGTGGGGAACGCGTCAAGCGACACCGTGTCGGAGTCGACGAGCATCGGGTCGGTGGAGCCAACCGACTCTAAGTCTGCAGCAGGCTCGATGGCAACGTGGAGCTGATCGAGGAGGCTCATCAGGCGGCTCTCGGGGCCGTCGGTGCCCGCATCAGACGCGGGCTCGTAGGAGAGGCGAATCTCGCCAACAAGATCGGCGAGGCAACTGGCCGCGTAGGCGACCTCCACGCCGTGCAGCGCATCGGCGCAAACGCGGTCTGGCGTGCCGGGCTGGCTGCGCTCGCCAGGAAGGAACAAGGTTCCTGTCCAGAAAAGGCTCCGGACGACGGTGCACCTCGCCCCATGGTGGGCGCCAAATGTCAGGAGTTGGGTGCGACATATGCCAATGGATGGCTTATCATGGTGGGAGCGAGTAGAACGTCGCCGGTGCCTAGAAGCGGGATGAGGTGTAGACACGAACGCCGGTGCACTTTACCCAGGTTCGGGGCTCTCCTAGGAGATAACACCCCTAGTCCTGCTCTGCGGGGTCTCCCCATGATCACTAAGGCACTGGTGGATACAAAAGGTGCTCCTCGAGCTGTATGCTAGAGGTAGAAGAAGGCACGCACGCTCTCTCCTTCCTCTAGGTATGAGTCTAGTTCTAACAGGTTGGGAACCCTTTGCATGGGTGCCCTGGGGGGTTTATATAGGCCTACCCCCAGGGGTACAATGGTAATCTGGCCGGGTGTAGGACCCGGCTGTCAGTGTCTCTAGTTGCCGGCTTCTCCGCCGGCTGCTGGGGCCCGCCGCCTGGTCGGCCCCGCGGACTGGTCTGGTACGGAGCCGACAGGCCGCTCCCGCCGCTCGCGGGTCTTGCCGGCTGCTGATTACTGTAGCCGTGATGGCAATGACGCATGCTTGGTCAGGGGAGCGTGGCTACAGTCCCGGCGCTTGGCGGGAGATCACTGTCGTCACACCCGGTCTTATCTGGTTGATGGTGCACGGGCCCAGAGGAAGGAATGGGCCGCCTGCCAGAAGCCGGCCTCCCTCGGGTCCGACTGGTAAGGCTTCCACCGTCTTCCGGGCTCTCACTGCCTTGTAGGGCCCGCCGCCTGCAGGCCGTACCGACAGGCCGTCTTGGGAACATGGTTTCACGTGCCAGCAGCGACGTCAGGGGCGGAGTGGCGACAGTGCCGCGCCGGGCAGAGATCTCCGCCTGTACGGAGCACTGTGGCCACGTCCGGCCCTGGATATGGTTGTGATGGGCTACATTGTAGCCTCACCCTGTCTTGTCTTCTTAATGGGGGCGAAGACTCTGATGGCGTTGTGGGCCGCCTGCTAGAGGCCGGCCTCCCTGGAGGCCGCCTGCAAGGAGTTGGCCCGTCTTGGTGCCACCTTCCGGAGCTTAGCCGCCTTCCGGCAGCCGGCCGCTTGGGCAGCCGGCCATCAGAAGGCGGCGCTTCATCTTGAGGTTCTGAGGGGCGCAGCCAGCCCCGATGTCTTGAAAGGTTCAGGGACTTGGGTTAGGCTACCCGTGGCCCATTACTCCGACAAGCCTGTAGTAGAGAGGAGCTCGAAGTGGTCGGCTCGGCAGGGCTTATAAACCACTCCGAGACCCTCTCGGCTAGCAAGGTGGGACTAAACATAGCACCGCAGCGCGCCAGTTCCAGCACATGACCTTTGGTCCCGGTTGGTGCCACCAACCGGGACTAATAGGCCTAATTGGTACCGGTTCTTAGTACCAACCGGGACCAATGACCCTCTTTGGTACCGGTTGGTGGCACCAACCGGGACCAATGGTCTCTGTTTCCCGCCCTTTGGGCTGCTGAAAAGAGGCCTTTG
>NC_057808.1:538765015-538781609 GCF_018294505.1 Triticum aestivum | reverse complement strand
TGGATGAACAGTAGACGGTGGAGGGGTGCCCGTGGAGGGGTGGTTGAACAGGACCCCGTGATGTGGAGTGCTGGATGAATAGTAGACGGTGGAGGGGTGGTTGAACAGTAGCTGGTGGAGTAGCGCGCGGTGGAGGCTGGATGAACAGGAGCCCGTGGAGGCTGGAGGAGGTTGACGGTGCAGATGAACAGTATCCCGTGGAGTCCCGTTTTGCGGTACGCCACACCCCTCCCGATCAACAGGACCCCCGTTTCGACCGTAGGAGGTCCGTTTCCTCTGTTTTGTGGTACGCCAGACCCCTCCCGATGAACAGGATCCCGTTTCGAACGTGGCCGGTCGAACACAAGGCCGTTTCCTCCGTTTTGCGGTACGCCAGGCCTCGTTTCCATCGCCTGTTCCGTCCAAGCCCTCCCGATGAACACGACCATGCATTCCGTTCCGACCCAGCCGGTTGGCTCCCACGCGTTCCGTTGCCTCCCGATGAACACGACGCATTCCGTTGCCTCCCCATGAACACGACGACGACGCTGTTTCTCCGTTCCGACCCAGCCATGTACACGAGCCCTGACCGTACGTATGCGCGAGTAGGCGTTCGAGACCCTGCCGTATGTACGTACGTGGCCGTACTTTCTTTCTTGCACCCTGGCCGTTGTACGTACGTGTACATGCTACGCGCGCGCCTCTACTACGACACGTACGCGCCTCTACTACGACACGTGCGCGCCTCTACATCGACCAGTATATATGTACGTACACGTTTGCGACCAGAATGACAACGCTACGTACGCTTCGACCAGGTGGGTCCCGATTGTCAGGCACTTCCTTGCCTGCGAAGATGTAGCTGGTGGGTCCCAGCATTCAGGGGGGCGAATCATTTTTTTTGCCCGGACGCACTTCCTTGCGTGTGAAGGTGTAGCTGCTGGGTCCCAGCAGTCAGGGGGGAATCATTTTGTTTTTTGTTTTTGCCCGGACGCACTTCCTTACGTGCGAACATGTAGCTGGTGGGTCGCAGCAGTCAGGGGGGCGAATCATTTTTTTTCGGACGCACTTCCTTGCGTGCGAAGATGTAGCTGGTGGGTCCCAGCAGTCAGGGGGAAACATTTTTTCGCAAAATACGGTGGCCCGTTCGGTGGGTCCCCGCTGTCAGGTGGAGGAATAATTATTTTGCGCGTAATAAGGAGGCACTTCCTTTTTGCGGCCGTGGACCCAGCTGTCAGCCTCTCCACGTATAGTCCACGTCCGATGGAAGCCATTCCTTGACCACGTTGACCACGCCACGCCGAGAGCACCAGGGCGGTGGACGACGGCGAGGCCTAGGAAGGGGACGACGCTGAGCCGGGGAAGACGCGGCAGTGGATGCCCACGCGTAGAGGAGTTTGAGGGTTCACTCGTTCGGCTGCGGTGTGAGGCTGCCGTCGCTGCAGAATAATAGGGGGTGTGGGTGCGTAGAGGGATGGCCTGGCCAGCGGTGGGAGTAGTAGGGGGCGGTGAGGCCTCCGCGGCATCACAGCCGGCCACGGGCGGCAGGAGCAGGCGGCACCACCGGCGCTGCTTTGTGCGGTTGGAGCAAGAAGACCAGAGGTTGAAGAAGCACTACGGCCGTTGGATGGACATCGTACGGTCACTGGAGCTAGAATCATTCATATATTGACTAAAGTTGACAAAGGCCTCCGTCCCAGTCAACTTAGTAGGCCCACAAGTCAGCCTCCCACCAAGGTGGGTCCCAGCTAGTAGGGGGGTATTCATTTTTTGTGCGTAATAAGGAGGCACGTCCGGTGGGTCTGAGCTGACAGCAGGGGGAACATTTTTTTCGCGAAATACGGTGGCCCGTCCTATGGGTCCCAGCAGTCAAGGGGAAATCGAAATACTGGTGGCCCGTCCGGTGGGTCCCTGCTGTCAGATGGAGGAATAATTATTTTCCACGTAATAAGGAGGCACTTCATTGCGGCTGCCGTGGACCCAGCTGTCAGCCTCTCCACGTACAGTACTCTTTCGATGGAAGTCGGTCGTTGACCACATTGACCACGCCCCGCCGAGAGCACCACGGCGGTGGACGACGGTGAGGCCTAGGAAGGGGACTACGCGGATGTGGGGAAGACGCGGCAGTGGAAGCCCGCGCGGAGAGGAGTACGAGGGTTCACCGGTTCGGCTGCGGTGTGAGGCTGCCGTCGCCGCAGAATAACAGGGGGTGTGGGTGAGTAGAGGGATGCCCTAGCCAGCGGTGGCAGTAGTAGGGGACGCTGAGGCCTGCGCGGCAGCACAGCCAGCCACGGGAGGCGAGAGTAGGCGGTCCCGCCAGCGCTGCTTTGGCGGCTGGAGCAAGAAGATCAGAGATTGAAGAAACACGACGGCCGTTGGATTGACATCCAACGGTTATGACTACTAGAATCGTTTGTTGACGTATATAATAACTAAAAAAATCTTGCATACGCGTCAACTAAACAGGCCCACAAGTCAGACCACTCCCTCTTTTTTTTTAATAATTTATATATAGCTCATGGCAACTTCTTATGCAATTTATTGCAGTCATTTTTTTGGTTGGCCAGGGCCAATTTCGCATATTTCTATGGGTTCCAAACTATTTTTAATACCGAAATGTCGAGCTAGATTTAAAGTACTTTGAAGATATATTTAAATTAGGTTAATGCCCAGTGAAATAGGAATCTGAAAATGTGAAAAAATTCAGAAATTATAAAGTAATTGCCAATTTGTCATCTGTTTTTATATTTACAACCCATTTCATATTGCTTTCAAGATTTGCAGGCGTCTTGAAAGAGTTGCAGCCCATCAGGGCGTAGAAAAATAAGTAGGCCTGGATTGGGTATTCTTTAGAAAAAATAAACTGGGCTCAATTTCACAAAGAAAAAATAGCTGGGCTGGTCACATGGTGAACATAAAATATAAGCCTGGGCTAGATGCGCCACAGCCCAGTTCAAACCCTACTCCGTCTCAACAATACCAAACAAAAAAAATACTGCTCGAGTAGCTACGTCCCAGGTGTCAGCCGATCTTGTGCTGTTCTCTTGTCTATTGACTATATACGCTCACAATGTCGTGGGTCCCAGATGTCAGGAAAACACTAGGAGGAAGCATTTTATTTTTCCATACGCTGACGTGGTGGGCCCCTACTGTCATCCTCTCCACGTATTTTTGCTGATTCCTATTGTTTGTTCACCATGTTGACAACGCGAGAGGGCGGCGCCGCGGCGAGCGCACCAAAGCGCACGGAGGACGTCGGCGTTAACGATTTAGGAGACGGTGGGGCGGCGATGCGTGCGCTGAGGCGCAGCCAGCCGGGGGAGGCGGAAGCAGGCGGCCCCGCCGGCGCTGGTTTGGTTTTGGCGGCTGAAGGAAGACAGGACTGAAGAAACATGACAGACTGTAAAAGCAGCAGGAGTACTTAACAACCTTAACTGAAACCAGCTGGGGCACTTAACAACCAAAGCTGAAAGCAACGTGATATTCGCTTTAGAGCCATGGAAAAGCGTGAACATAATCTTCTGTCCCATTCTCCAAGATGGACGGGCCTTCATTATTTGAGACCACCCATGAATAAGTATCTTTTCACCTCCAAGGGGAATTGAGTAGGTCGACATAAACATCATGTTGTGACCAAGCGCAAGTCTGACCCGACCATGGTCAGGCATCTGTATAGGAACAATAGAACTCGGCAGTTCCTGTTTCAAGAAGATCACAGCTGTAAAACTGTGTATAAGCAATAGTTTATGAACAACATATATAACAGAAAACAGCTCGTACCATAAGTTTCTCGATACAGTTGGACCTGTTCAACGAGTGCAGCAGTGGCACACATATCCCACATGGCCTTCCACCATTGAAACGCCCCACAAGGACCTCAAGACGATCAATAAAGTGTAGGAACTTGTGGATGTCGATCCAGTCAACTTCAGTGCCATTAGTAACAGCCGAGTTATTACAGAGTAACAAACGAGCAGACTGCTTAACTCTGAAAAAACCTACATGTGCCACCAATTATAAGAAAATATTAGTTAGAAGTAGCATCTTCGTGAGAGATTCATTGCTACTTCTAAAGTTAAATTGTGATTAGTTAGACAGAATAGGTGGATTAAGAAGTAATCGAGGCAACAAGCAAGAACCAGATACAAAACTAACATGGATGAACAATTGGAACGACGTCGGGGTGGAAGATCGCAGTGAAGATGAGACCAGGTTCTGCTATTTCCATCAACATTCGTGCGCCAACTTCCAGTCTGTAACACTTGAGAAAGTTTATCCAAGTTCGACCATAAAAAAGCAGTGATCTTCTTGGTTCATGAACCCAACTCGGAACTTATATCCATGGCTTGTCTTCATTGTGACCATTAAACTAGTGTATTCAGTTATGGCAAGGCCGAGCATCTTGAGTACATGTGTTCTGGCAGAGCAAATAATACACTGCAGGAAAAATAATATGAGAACACAACATGTTCAAAAAAAACCCACCCTCCTGGATAGAAAAGAGGATTCTAGGAACATACTGTGCGCGTTTCAAAATGCTGTGTTAGGATGAGAAGGAACAAGTGTGGCGTCTCGCCGAGGGCGCAGAAACCTGTAGGGTACTCGCACTTTGGGCACTGCAAATGAAACACACTAGATTCAGTAGGAAGAAAAATGCATCAACGGCGGCGACTGCCATCCTAGGATTACCTGCGACCAAGGGACTTGGATTTATCGGGGATGGATGAAGAATTCGTACCTGGTTCTCCATGAGAAAACCGTATGCAATCGCCGAGAGGGGGTTTTCTCTGAACAAGCAGATGAGGGAGAAGGGGTTTCAGGCCCAGTGAAATATTGCCGCTTCGGCCGTCCAGCTTACTGCTAATGCTGAAAAGGGGGGTTGTGATTTGATGGCTCATTGGGCATTACTGCGGCGCTACGACCGGGGTGTGTCTACCATGAAGTTGTGCACTCTAATTTGTGCATATGGCACATGGACCCCGTTGCTGGTTGCCCCACATATCAGCGAAAGGAAGTAGAAAGACAGGAGTAACTCGTTACACAAAAATATATTTTTTGACAGAGAGATACTCCCTCTGTAAAGAAATATACAAATCTTTTATATCACAGGCTCACCTTGCCGAGAAATATACTCCCTCTACAACGCAAGGGCATTATGGGGGTTCAGCTTTTTTTATGGGGGTTCAGCTAAGAATATAATACTCAGATAGGCTCACGGTTCTGGACTTTGGGCTGCAGGCCGACCCTGCATGTTTGGGGGCCCATGTGTTCTACCTCGGCGCTTTTCATATTGCAAGCGATCGGTACGGCGCTGGTTTTAGAGGCTGTCGCAAGGCGAATACACAAAATTGAATAAAGCACGGCAGTTGTTGGAATGAAATCGAATGACAGTTCCTAACCAGCAATCAGAGTTGCAATTCTATCAACGATATACCATGTGATAAATAATACTGTCGTACTACTTATACACACAAGACACTTGTTGCACCATGCCAGATTATTACATCAAAATCTCTCGGAGGATAGATCAGTTCGGCAGTTGCGTGCTGCTGCTGAAGGATTTCAAAGTTGATTTGGACCAGCTCTCCTTGCCGAGAAAGTTCGATTTTGACTTCATCCCCTACTGCAAGATATAATTTAGATTTGAACCTTGACCATCCTTTAGCATCAATCATCATGCGACCATCCTTTGTACTTACGGTATATTGAGCAGGTTCATTCACACCAAGGCTGCGCATGGTAAGAGAAACTTGGCCGCGGTCGCCCGGATTGTTGAACGAATCCCTCGTTGCTCTAGGAATTCTCTATTTGCAAACAAGAAGACATACCCAAACAGTTAGATCAACACAGTGAATCATGTGAAACAACATGGAAAGAAAAAAGAACGAAGCACTTGGGCGGCCAATGCTTACCAAGAAGGTGGACATGTCGGTTTTTGTAAGGACTTTGGTATATGAAGTGCGAACTGCAGCCCAGTCTGTTGCCGGTGCAACTGCATGGGCCGGAGCAGATGCAAGTGCAAGTGTTGGTGCAGGTCCCGAAGCCACTGCTGCTGCCGGAGATGGTGCTCCTTGTAGAGCTGGTGCCGGTGTCGGAGCAGGTGCCGGTGTCGATACCCGATCCTCCGGTAGATCAGACTGATCCGCTGACGCGGTCGGTGCCCAATCCTCAGCTGGATCAGACTGAGCTGCTGCCGCTGTCAGTGCTAGAGCAACTGCCGGTGCTCGATCTGTGCGAGACAGCGGTGATCGTGTCTGGTCTCCTATGATCAGCTTTCTAACTTGACTAGGATCCATGACCGTGATCCAGTTTTTTTCTTCATTTCTTTTAAACGCGAGAAGGACTAATTGTGGCATTTTTGTTAAACCAAACTGCAGTTCATCATAGGGATTCAGCTTGTACTCAGACAACAGACTGATCCAATTTTTTCCAGTAATATAAGTGATGGACAGTGCCTTCGTTACTAACACAACATAAGAAGTGAAACTTGCAAAAATAGCCATCGTAAAGCAAACCAAACGGTTTATTCTGTGATGAATGTCACATGGCAAAACCTGCATCGTAAAATTGCAGGAAAAGAAAGAAAACATGACATTAAATCAATAAGATTTAGACAGTAAATCAATAAGATTTACTTGATGTGACACGAGTGAATCCTTACCAGGAAATCACTATGTTGAAGTACTAAACAGAAGATTGATCGTCCAACTACGCGTGGCATGCAGGGGCCCCGCCTACTCCAATAAGCAGGATAGTCCAAAGGTCGTGACAAATCGTATGGACCGAACATCCATGGGACTGGAAATCCTGGTGGGTGCGATAAACCATGCAATGCATACAGATATTGGTGTGTAACCATAATTGATAAATTGTCCTCACAAAAAATATGATCTGGATACTTCAAGATATACAGACTGAATTGAGTGGACAGACATTAACATAGACTGTTCACACACCAAAAGCGGCAGTACTAATAAACAATACAGGGTTCACAAAAACAAATCAAGTACTGAACAATAGTACTTACTACAGACAAGCAAAGTTGCACTAACTAAACTCTGCAGACTATTTCTTGCCACCGACCTACGGGATGAACCCCGCATAACTGACTAGGCCATGGACTTCGTGTGAGATGTCTACATGCACCATCACCATCTTGTCAACCTTGGAGAACCTAACAGAGTGGTCTTTCCACTCATAAACATGATGATGAAGACAGGCCACATCAGATTTGTTGGGAAGCTTTACAAGAACCACACCCTTCGTAATCGAAGGCACAGCCAGGAAATTGTTGTGGTCAAGTACAGCCTCGAGAACACGCCTGACAACAATGCTACACAAAAACACTAGTTCAGGACACGTGGCGACAAGGACACAGCAGCTGGATAGTTCAGTAGTAGAACTCATCATCAGGTCTTCCAGTTCACACGGCATGACTTTGAGAACTTCATCTCCACAGCAGACCTGGTTCTAATTCAAACAGAAACCATATTTTATTACTACCTCCGTTCAGAAATATAAGATGATTTTCGATATTATACTCCATATATGACTACATATACGCACAGAAATGGGTGAACAAAGACACTAGAACATGTCTTCAAAGGCATGAGAGCAGAGGGATTACATGCAATATCCATAACACAAGTTACTGAGGCAAATATACCCTCTTAAAAGGTAGCATTGATGTTCATAAAGTACTCCCTCCGTCCCAAAATTCTTGTCTTAGATTTGTCTAGATACGGATGTATCAAGTCGCATTTTAGTATTAGATACATCCGTATCTAGACAAATCTAAGACAAGAAATTTGGGACAGAGGGAGTAGTTGAAAGTAATCTATAAGAAATCAGTGTCAACCTCTCGCATGTTTTGGTAAAAAGAGGAATTTAGAACCGTCATTTGGCACACTAAAATCACATGCAAGATCACCCAAAAAGTTGTACTACCAGTACTAGTACTGTGTGTTAGATGAAAAAACACGATCAAGATCAAGAAAAAGATTGTCAACAAGAGACATTACCTGGACTTGCTTAATGAGGGATCCCGGAGAGGGGCGCTTGGACAGGACGATGGCTTTGAGCTTGTCTGCGGTAGTCTCGGCGGGGTGTTTTGGCCAGAGCCATAGACATCACGTCGGCCAGTGCTCCGGCGTCCATCCAAGAGAGGAAGCTGAGAGAGAAGAGTGAAAGGAGGAACGAGATGAGGGAGAAGCGAAGCGAGTGGGGGTTTTCTTCAAGAGAGGAAGCTGAGAGAGAAGAGTGAAATGATGGTTGCTTCGTCCGTCCAACTTACTGCTGGAAAGGAGGGGGTTTTGTGATTTGACGGCTCATTGGGCATTACTGCGGCGGTTCGATCGGGGTAGTCTACCGTCACTCTACTACGGAGTTTTAGTGCATGGCTGGTGGACCCAGGTGCTGGCTGTCCCACACGTCGGCGAAAGTGAGTAATTTAGTGCATGGCTGGAGGAGGATCCGCACGGTAGAGCGTGTCCACTGTTTTTCTGAAGAAAAAAATGATTACAGCAAGCGTTTCCACTCTTACGACGAAGGAGTGCGAAACACGGCAGCCACTTGAACATACACAGTGCTCCTACTACTAGGCATGTGCAGTGGTTCATACGTCAGTACTACACAATTTTGTTGCTAGTGTAGTAAGATATGAGGATAACAAATGATGTTGTGCGCATGTCAACTACTCCTATATGTAACATAGTACCGCTTTTTCGACTGTCCGGTCGAGAATGAACGGTGAGATCAATGTTAACAGAACTAGGTCCACAGCGCACGGAGAGTACTGTGCTACAGTACTCGACGAAACATGAACCATATGAAGCACGAATAGTGTTAGGCAGGGTGTATGAAGGGTGCACGGGATGGGAGCAAAAGTTCCCTTCTCGACCCACTTTTGGGTGTTTGGCAGAGTGCATGAAGGGTGCATGAGTCCACACTAGTAGGTTGACAAAAATACACGAAGAGGAAACAACTATATTGAGATGAGAATGCAACCAAACACACCCACATGCTTTGTGCTACAGTGACTGATCTGCACCGTCTGAGTTTGATCCAACGGTCATGTTGCGCCGAGACATGGACATGCCCATGCAGAGGGCGCCTAAACACCACCGAAGTCCCTCTGCTTCTCGAGGCACACGACGTTGGTGATGCAGGGTGCAACCGCCCGCAGAGCCCGCTCCTGGTCGACGGGAGCCAGCTCATCAAAGACGACGTCCAATGGCACGAATGGATTCCGGTGACGGAGCCCTGAAAGGATTCGCCCGGCAACAGCGACGGTAGCCCGCAACCCC
This sequence comes from Triticum aestivum, assembly GCF_018294505.1. Classification (NCBI taxonomy): domain Eukaryota; kingdom Viridiplantae; phylum Streptophyta; class Magnoliopsida; order Poales; family Poaceae; genus Triticum; species Triticum aestivum. Next base: position 538,772,325 of record NC_057808.1, on the reverse strand, counting down.
TCCTTGTCCAGCTCAGCCCCCACCATCGCGCGGAGACGGCTCAGCTCCTCGGAGATATAGGTGAAGAAGGAGACCAGGTCAGGAAGCCGCAGCTCATTGAAGTCGACCGGGTGGTCGAACGGGTTTAGCCCGACGGCCGGCATCGTCACGCTGGCATGACGGTAGGCATCGCGCAGCCGCAACACGTGCGTGGCAACTTGGTTCACCAAGTGGCTGAGGCGATCCTGGACCTCGTCACGATCGGCCCGCTCGCGCTCCAGCCGGCTTCCCTGGCGGCCTATCGTATCTCCCGCTTTCTGCAGCAATGCCGCCGACGCCTCGACCATCTTTGTGGTGGACGCCTGCCAATTTTGAAGCTCCGTGAACTCCCGCACATAACGGAGGAGCATGGCACTCCTCTCCTCCTTGAGCTCACGGAGCTCCACATCCTTCGCCCTGAGCTCCGCATCCTTGACATGGAGCTCCTGTGTCAGGCGCCTCACCTCGGACTCCGTGATCTACTGCGCCGCCATGGCACCAGGTAGAAGCAATGGGGAGAGGAAGCAAAGGGGACGAAACGGCTGAATGGCAATGCAGTCAACGGGAAGGCGGAGGGAGCGGGGAATCTTTTGGTTTCACCACGGTAAAACACCAGTTGACGACTTCTCACATCAGGGAGCAGTGGGTTTTTACAGGCGGAGTCATCGTGACTAATTGCTGCCACGCCTGCTCCCGTCAATCAAAAAATTAAAAATCCTACCGCGCGTGCTCCCGTCAATCAGAAAATAAAAAATCCTGCCGCACCCAAACACCAGAGCAACGCCACGGTGGATATTTAAATTTACCTGCCGGCAAGTAGATAAAAAAGGGGTGAAAAAACAAATGTGGCGGCGGCCTAGCTAATCGGTCGAACTAGCTCAACTAGCTAGCCACCGTGCTTCACTGATGTACACGGCGGGAAAGGTGGTCTTTCGTGATTTGACGACTCATTTACTTGCTTCGGCGCTACGACCGAGGAGGACCCAGAAAACGCGCGGTAGGGCGTCCCACGTCAGGAAGAATATATGCGTGCACCACCCGGGAGGACCCCGAAACCGCGCGGTAGGGTGTGCCACGTCTTGGCACGGAGGAAAAATGTGCGTGTAAAAATATACTGTATCAGACGTAGTACCTATGGTTCGACCTTGGGACCCAGCCAGTCGGTCGAAAACACCCCACTAGCCACACAGCTTCATCATGCAAACGTGGCACGGAGGATAGATGTGGTTAGCTCCGTCTGAACCAGCCACAACGTCTCTTGTTCTAGGCGATTCTTCTATTTTCCAAGCTTTTTTTAGTTCTAATAACACCACGGCAAGCTAGCGCCGCTCTTCGTGTGTGCCCGTGCAAAGGTTAGACGATGGAGAGAATAGAGATTGAGATCGCAGACCTGGGACCCACCAGTAAGTGAGACAACAGTCATGCACTTGTTGACGAGGCACTCCCTCTACTCTACTCAACGCAAGTACTGTATAAAATCAAGTTATGGGACAAAGCCAACAACCGTTCATTTTTTCAGGCTATCGACTTACGCATTGTAGTCCAGGTTGCCAGTTCGAATCTCGTCTTTCAGATTTGTTAGTTTTAGGTCCAAATTTGATTAATGACAAGTGGGACCCCCGTGTGTTGTTTCGATATTTCAGTGTAGAATGGTTATTTTGAACAAACACTTTGCGCTGTTAAACAAGTAACGACACGAGTTACACGTATTTTGCAAGTTTACGAACAAAAATGACAGCGGCATAGAATATCACATCCACCCCGCAGCTTAGATGCTATGGTGATACAAGTTTTTACACCGTTGGAAGTGAGATCCAATTGCTTGGGAGTAGTCTTTGTAATTATGCGCAATTTCCAAACTCTCCAAAGGTTTTTTTTTGCAAATAAAACATTCAGGCCTCGTGTGTGCCGCTGCATCTTCGATCCAACGGCTCCCCGGTGCTCATATTAGGTGCTCCCCGTAGCTTAATTACCCGCTACGGTGATATGAGCATCCAGGTCGTATGATCAGTGATCAGATGGCACATGCGTAGTACTTGTACTTTCTGCGCATTTCCCAAATTCTATCAGTCGTATATTGCAAAAACATTCAAACCTCCTACTGTGGGCCGTTAGATCTCAGTGAACTCGTATCACCATAGAATCTATGGTGCGGGAGCACCTCATACTCTCCCGTGCGAGAAAACATAAGGTGCTATCGCAGCTTGGATGCTACGGTGATATGAGCTTGGAGGTCGTTTGATCTGAGATCCAATGGCATCTGAGCAGTCTTTGTGCTTGTAAGCAGTGGCCGAACTCTTTTGGGGCTTTCTGCAAAAAACCATTCGAACCACCGAGAAGGTGTTGGGTCACAAATCCAACGCCTCCGAAGAGCTTGTATCACCAAAGCATCTAAGGTGTGGTAGCACATGATATTCTTACATACACGAGAATATGATGTCCTCCTTCATCTTAGATGCTACGGTGATACGAGCTTCGAGGTCGTCGGATATGGGATCAAAGGGCATCTAAGTAGTTTTTGTACAAATTGTGTGCAATTCTCAAACTCATCAAGGTTTCGTGCAAAAATATTATGACACATCATGTGAGCTGCTATATCTCAGATCTACAAGCTCCATGCAACTCGTATCGGCATATAGCATCTAAGGTATGGGGGCACATGATATTCTCCCGGGGAGGAGGGGTGGGGGGTGCAAAACCAATCGGTGGTTGGGAGGGTGGGGACAAATATAATCTAAACAATCCTAAACAGAGCTCCGCAATTTTACCTAAGGTCGAGGGGTTGACCCCCGACAATCATAGCTCCGCCTAAACACAACATTTGCATGTACTGTAGTACTAGACTTAATATTCATGTTTCAGTTTCATGTTCATTTTAAATATTGAACTGAGGACCATGGATATCTTACATTTTACTCCCTTCGTTCCTAAATATTAGTCTTTTTAGAGGCTTCAAATGGACTGGCACATACGGATGTATATAGACATATTTTAGAGTCTAGATTCACTCATTTTGCTTCGTATGTAGTCACTTGTTGAACTCTCTAAAAGACTAATATTTAGGAATAGAAGGAGTATTATTGAATTGCTGTCATACATGCATGGTTTGGAAAAATAGATGCACTATACTTATTGGATTGTTGTTGTGTTCGTGCGTGTGTGTCTCTGTGTGTGTGTGTGTGTGGTCATATGCTTGATACATACAAAGTTTTCTCACCTCCATATTGTTCATCTTTTAAATTTGAATTTGCATTGGAAAACTTACTAGGGATACCATGAAATGTGAAATCCACGTTGAGATCACTATATCACAAACTCACTCGAATTCAACAACTCGTCATAAATCAATTAACACGTTGAGATTAGTATTTGCAAGGAAAATATGGGTATTGTAATACACATAGATTCCTTCGGCAATTTAAAAGGTTCCTTTCGTATTCCCGAATGGTAGGACCCAATGGCGTACCAGCCAGACCTTGGCTCGTGTTGATCCTAAAAAAACCGGGCTCGTGTCCTTCGGTGGCGTGCGTGGTACGCACATTAGGCAACCCGAACCAGTCGAGCCTCAGCGTTTCAAGTCGAAATATATGGCAGCCGGAATTCCAGCCCTAGGAAATTCCCCTCATGTCCCCGGTCCATAATGACTACCGATGAACAACGGAGGGATGCTTTAGTAACTAGACAACGTTACCTACCGTGCCGAGCACGGTTCAGTTCCCTCGGTCGCCGCTCGTCAAGGTCACTCGTCAACTCCATTGCCTAGTACTACTACTACTACACCAGGATGAGCACAGAATTGAGCCCGTTTGTTCATGCCTAGTACTTGAGTTAATATATCAGGCAATGCACTGGTACGGAGGGATTATCCTTTTACTCTGCATATATAACTTGTCTGAAGTCTAACTAAGCAAAATGTTTGACCAAATCCTTCTTAAGAAATACAACAGGACAGATGTATGGCTTGAAAATATATTGCATGATGCAGGTTATGATATTGTTTCGAATCCTGGATCTTAAATTTCAGAAAATCCAAAAGTGAGCATAAATTCATGAAACTAAGCATGGTCACGTGATATGGCACAAATATTACTTCGTAAGTTTTTTCTTCAATTTGAGACAAGCTGCTTATGAAAAGTTGCACAAATGAAGAGCCAAGGTATTTTGGAACAAAGACCTGTCACGTTAAGGCGAACGCTTTCACTATTGAAACCGTGGGCGTTTACGTGCCGCCACGAGTCCCCACTTCTCATCGGCAGGTGCCGTCCGAGCAAGCGTGTGAGTCGATAGGAGGCGTGCGGGCAGACCGCTGCGCCGGCTGTCAGGGAGGCGTGCGAGCAGACCGCTGTGCAGGCTCACCGGGAGGCGAGCCCTTTGACCAGGCTCCGCCACCCACCGTCGTCCCAACTGCTCCCACTTTTAATGGCGCCGGAGCCGCAGTTTAAAATCAACCCCGCACTACCCGGTATCGCTGCAATCCTCTCTCTTCCTCTCCGATTCTCCTGTCGTCTACCTCAAACTAGCCTGACCTAAACATACGCCATGCCTCATCACGATGGTCTTCCCTTAGTGTTCCAGTTTCCTAAGGAAGACACTCAGCCGGAGTTTCAAGAACATAAGGCGCTTTGGGACGAGCTTGAACTGGCCTTGCGGGAAGACGCCGCGCCTGTCCCCGCTCCCGTTCTGGCTCCCGTCGCCCCGACTGCGCCAGCGCCCATCCCCGTTGCGTTGATGGGCTGGGAGCCACACATTGTCACCGAGCTTGATCGCACGGGGTTCCCCGAGGTCCCCGCCGACTTTCACGCGCCCGTGCACCTGCCAGCGCATGCGCCTGCGCGTGCACTGACGCGCAGCCCGTGCCGGTGCCCGTGCACCGGTCAGCGCATGCGCCTGCGCGTGCACTGACGTGCGCGCCCGTGCCGGTGCCCGTGCACACGAATGTCTCCGCCGCGCCGTTGACAGTGTCTGTCCCCTCGCGGGTGCCAGTGCCCCGCTCAGTGGCATGGATGGCCGCCGTCGACCGCTTCCTTGCACCAACGCCAGTCACCTCCTCCCGCCAGTTGACTCGCTCCGAAGTCCTGAACATTTTGGCCTTCCTTGAAGCTAGGCCAACGTCCAGGAGCCCGACGCAAGACGCCGCCGTCGCCGTCGGTCAGTGGCCCGACGACACACAGAGCACCGTCGGGCAGAGGAGCCGCTTCCCACCGCGAGACGCCCCCGCCGTCACCGCATAATCTAAATTTGCCATGAAAAACGTTCGGATTGCCATGCTTAAAATCCGAACGTTTATCATTTCCGTTTATTTTATATCGATCGTCGTATAATTTAAAGTCGGAGTCAGACTGAACGAAATGTATGGTTTGATCGATTGAATGTTCTGCTAGAGCCGTATCAAATTAAATATAAAACGTCATCAAGCCACATGTATTCCTTGTCATCCAATGACCTAGACTGCTTCAATGTCGAGTGCTCAACACGTTTAGCGTGCAGTTAATTTCATGCCAAAAATAGTGCTAATCACATGACAACACACAAATAATATCCTAGTAGTTAATATCCGCATGCACTTAATATACTTCCAAATTAACGTGCATTGCACGTACACACTGACTAGTGCTGCTAGTACGTGAAACTGGTGCCGTGACTTGTGAACGCGTCCAGATATGGTCAACGGCAACATCGCCCGCGAGTTCTTCCTGTTTGCCCGTGCGTCCAAACGCAGAAGGGGAGGAGAGAGAGAGAGCACACATGGAACCCACCAGTAAGTGAAGGCTACTAGTACTAAAAATAATATTACATGTTATGCATTAATTAGGCTGTGGTAATATAAAAACATTATGTGAACAAAGGGGGTACAACAAACATTGCTATTCTACATATGTTGCCTATTGACGTGCGGCTTGAAGGCCCGGTCGCATGTTCGATCCTCGTCCTTTATTTTTTAATTTGTATATGGGTCCAAATTTGTTTCATGACATGTGGGCCCCTCGGTGTGTAGTTTGTAGCACTTTAATTTGTGGGTCGAAATTTGTTCCATTCCAAGTGGACTATCGGTGTGTAGTTTTGTAGCTTATTTATAATAATTAAAGAGAACAACATAGTTTTTTCAATAATGCCATGGTGCGACGTTGAAGGCGAGAAAGGACGTGCGAGAGAGCGATGACCGAGCCAGAGGAAATCAACTAGGGGAGTTGCGTGGGTTGCAACGGTGTTTGGAGTAGTTGTGGGCCGAATGCTACGAAAATATAATCTCAACCGACCGGAATAAATGCCTACACAAATTAATCCAAGGTTGGAGTGCCCCTCGCAATGTAAATAGCTCCGGCTTTGCAAGGGATGGAGAGGTAGTAGCTTCAACGCGTAGAAGATACGGTGTGAGAAAGCAAGGTCAATCGAGAGACATATAGATAGAGAGACAAAGTGAGTGTGGTCCGACATTCATTGAACAAATATATATGCTTTGGAGAGATATTGTCCGATTGAGCTTTTTGGCAAGGGTGAGGGCTGTAAGATAGAGCTTGAGAGATGATCCTGTCACAGACGTGTAGATATATTTTGTGCGTGGGAGGAAGCAAGGTCAACCGATCACATAGGGTCGCCGTGCGATCGAAAGAGTGAGACGGGTTGGAGAGAGTGACCTAGATAGACGATGTGCGTGAGAGAGTATACAATGTGAATAGGTCGAATTGGGCTCAAACATGGTGATATATTGTTTTTGTCCGAGAAAGAGCGAGGCCAACCGAGACATACGGAGAGAGAGAGAGAGAGATTGAGTGAGCGTGGCCCACCATGAGGTCGAAAGAGTGGCGGCGGCTTGGATGGACTGACCTAGATAGACAATCTGCGTGAGAGAGTATAGAGTGTGTCGATCGAGGCTCGAACAGGGAGATATATCATTTGTGTGTGAAAGAAAACGAGGTTAAATGAGACTCAGATAAAGACAGCGAGATTGAGCGAGTGTGGCCCGCCGTGCGGAAGAAAGAGTGAGACAGTCTCGAGTGAGTGACCTAGATATACAACGTGCGTGCGTGCGCACGAGAGGTTGGGGGGCTAGATAGGAAATGCATGTATTTAGCGCGAGAGGGTGAGAGGGAGAGGGGGAGAGAGAGAGAGCTCGGCATGGGGTGCAATGGCGGGTGTGTGAGGTAAATACATTTGGTAACAGAGTGGAAAAAGGGGTTGTGTAGTTGAGAGACTTAGAGATCGAAACATTGAGAGAAAGAATGAACGTGTGTTGGAAACCGATAGCTTCCTAAGGTGGTTAGGAGAGGAAGATTGACCGATACAGGAAGTAT
>NC_057808.1:538758466-538764639 GCF_018294505.1 Triticum aestivum | reverse complement strand
GAGACTTAATATCGATGTTTCAATTCGGTGTACATTGTAAGATTTGAACCGAGGACTAGGCATACGGGTAATTATTTCGAATTCGTGCCATACTAAGTTTCGAAAAGTTGACATTGACTCAGTTTGTTGTGCTATTTTGTAGGTCATATGTTTGAATCCATCCAAAAGTTTTCTCACTACCATGGTGTTCATCATATACATATGAATTTGTATTAAAAAAGTAGCATGGATACAGTGAAATGCGAAATCCACGTTAGAATTGGAGATCGCTACGTGACACACACTCTAATTCAAATAACTAACTACGTGACACACACTCTAATTCAAATAACTAATTATGTGGCACACACTCTAATCCACGTTAGCATGGGTACCGTTTCGATTTTTTTCAAATAACTCCTCATTAATTAATTTATAGTACTCCCTCTGTTCACTTTTATAAGACCTTGAAGACATTTCAGACAATGTGCAAAACAGTTCATTTTAAGTTGTCTGAAACGACTTACAAAAGTGAACGGATGGAGTATCTCATTTCGAATGACTAATTATTGCAAGGAAAACACGGGCACGGTAATACATACAGATTCGTTTGCAAATGAAAGAAGAATTGTTTGCATTCTCAAATGTAGGCGCACCAGGCAGACCAGGGTCGTGTCGGGGTGGATGCTGCTTCGGTGCCTTAATGGCAACTTCCTTTGGGTCACTGACATGTTGGCCAGCCACCTGTTGGGCCCACATGTCATGGACACAAAGGCAGGTGCCTTAAGGCACCGAAGCATAGTCCTGTCGGGGTGGTCGCGTGTGTCGAACGGACGCGTAGCACCCAGCCACCCACCCCCTCCCCCCTAAAAGAAGGACGACGACAATATAAGTTCGCGCTTCCACGTTTCGGATTGAAATATCTGGCGGCCCCAATTCTAGCCCTGCAAAATCTCTCTTCTCCACCGTCCCCTTCTGCGCCCAGATTGCTCAAATCCCTAATTCGCCGCCAACCCTCGAATCGCCCCTCGTCTCGTCTCTTTCCCCACCGTTCCCCACCTCTGTGCCGAACGACGACAACGAAGACGACGGTCGCGCTTCACCACCGCACCAGAGCTACCTCATCTAAGCCCTCGTCCACTGCACCGGGTGGTCCACCGACAACGTCGGCCGCCGCAGCCGACGTGCCTCACAGACACCGAGTTCCACCGCATCAGGTGCGCTTCACCGACGCCGTCTCCCAGCTCACCGGGGCTACTTCACCAAGCACATCGTCGCACCTCCGCCCCCCGAGGCCGTTGGGGTTGTTGGAAATATGCCCTAGAGGCAATAATAAATGGTTATTATTATATTTCTTTGTTCATGATAATCGTCTATTGTTCATGCTATAATTGTATTGTCCGGAAATCGTAATACATGTGTGAACACATAGACCACAACGTGTCCCTAGTAAGCCTCTAGTTGACTAGCTCGTTGATCAACAGATAGTCATGGTTTCCTGACTATGGACATTGGATGTCATTGATAACGGGATCACATCATTAAGAGAATGATGTGATGGACAAGACCCAATCCTAAGCATAGCATAAAAGATCGTGTAGTTTTGTTTGCTAGAGCTTTTCCAATGTCAAGTATCTTTTCCTTAGACCATGAGATCGTGCAACTCCCGGATACCGTAGGAGTGCTTTGGGTGTGCCAAACGTCACAACGTAACTGGGTGACTATAAAGGTGCACTACGGGTATCTCCGAAAGTGCCTGTTGGGTTGGCACGGATCGAGACTGGGATTTGTCACTCCGTGTGACGGAGAGGTATCTCTGGACCCACTCGGTAATGCATCATCATAATGAGCTCAATGTGACTAAGGCGTTAGTCACGGGATCATGCATTGCGGTACGAGTAAAGAGACTTGCCGGTAACGAGATTGAACAAGGTATTGGGATACCGACGATCGAATCTCGGGCAAGTAACATACCGTTTGACAAAGGGAATTGCATACGGATTGATTGAATCCTCGACACCGTGGTTCATCCGATGAGATCATCGTGGAACATGTGGGAGCCAACATGGGTATCCAGATCCCACTGTTGGTTATTGACCGGAGAGGCGTCTCGGTCATGTCTGCATGTCTCCCGAACCCGTAGGGTCTACACACTTAAGGTTCGGTGACGCTAGGGTTGTAGAGATATATGTATGCGGAAACCCGAAAGTTTTTCGGAGTCCCGGATGAGATCCCGGACGTCACGAGAGGTTCCGGAATGGTCCGGAGGTGAAGAATTATATATAGGAAGTCCAGTTTCGGCCACCGGGAAAGTTTCGGGGGTTACCGGTATTGTACCGGGACTACCGGAAGGGTCCCGGGGGTCCACCGGGTGGGGCCACCTGTCCCGGAGGACCCCGTGGGCTGAAAGTGGAAGGGAACCAGTCCCTAGTGGGCTGGGGTGCCCCCCTTGGGCCTCCCCCCGCGCCTAGGGTTGGGAACCCTAGGGGGGAGTTCCCCCTTGCCTTGGGGGGCAAGGCACCCCTTCCCCCCCACTTGGCCGCCGCCCCCCCCCCCTTGGATCTGATCTCCAGGGCCGGCGCCCCCCCCCAGGGGGCCTATATAAAGGGGGGGGAGGGAGGGCAGCACACAACAGCCTTGGGCGCCTCCCTCCTCCCCTGCAACACCTCTCTCTCTCTCGTAGAAGCTCGGCGAAGCCCTGCACGAGACCCGCTACATCCACCACCACGCCGTCGTGCTGCTGGATCTCCATCAACCTCTCCTTCCCCCTTGCTGGATCAAGAAGGAGGAGACGTCGCTGCACCGTACGTGTGTTGAACGCGGAGGTGCCGTCCGTTCGGCACTCGGTCATCGGTGATTTGGATCACGGCGAGTACGACTCCGTCATCCACGTTCATTGGAACGCTTCCGCTCGCGATCTACAAGGGTATGTAGATGCACTCCCTTCCCCTCGTTGCTAGTACACTCCATAGATGCATCTTGGTGAACGTAGGAAAATTTTAAAATTATGCTACGATTCCCAACAGTGGTATCAGAGCCAGGCCTATGCGTAGTTACTATGCACGAGTAGAACACAAAGCAGTTGTGGGCGTTGAGTTTGCCAATTCTTCTTGCCGCTACTATTCGTTTCTTGTTTCGGCGGCATTGTAGGATGAAGCGGCCCGAACCGACCTTACACATACGCTTACGTGAGACTGGTTCCACCGACTGACATGCACAAGTTGCATAAGGTGGCTAGCGGGTGTCTGTCTCTCCTACTTTAGTCGGAACAGATTCGATGAAAAGGGTCCTTATGAAGGGTAAATAGATATTGGCAAATCACATTGTGGTCATACGTAGGTAAGAAAACGTTCTTGCTAGAAACCTACAAACCACGTAAAAACTTGCAACAACCATTAGAGGACGTCTAACTTGTTTTGCAGCAAGTGCTATGTGATGTGATATGGCCAGAAGATGTGATGAATGATATATGTGATGTATGAGATTGATCATATTCTTGTAATAGGAATCACGACTTGCATGTCGATGAGTATGACAACCGGCAGGAGCCATAGGAGTTGTCTTTATTATTTTGTATGACCTGCGTGTCATTAAATAAACGCCATGTAAATTACTTTACTTTATTGCTAAAAGCGTTAGCCATAGAAGTAGAAGTAATCGTTGGCGTGACGACTTCATGAAGACACAATGACAGAGATCATGATGATGGAGATCATGGTGTCATGCCGGTGACAAAGATGATCATGGTGCCCCGAAGATGGAGATCAAAGGAGCATGATGATATTGGCCATATCATGTCACTATTTGATTGCATGTGATGTTTATCATGTTTTTGCATCTTATTTGCTTAGAACGACGGTAGCAAGTAGGATGATCCCTTATAATAATTTCAAGAAAGTGTTCACCCTAACTGTGCACCGTTGCGAAGGTTCGTTGTTTCGAAGCACCACGTGATGATCGGGTGTGATAGATTCTAACGTTCGAATACAACGGGTGTTGACGAGCCTAGCATGTACAGACATGGCCTCGGAACACACGCAATACACTTAGGTTCACTTGACGAGCCTAGCATGTACAGACATGGCCTCGGAACACGGAGGACCGAAAGGTCGAGCATGAGTCGTATAGAAGATACGATCAACATGGAGATGTTCACCGATCTTGACTAGTCCGTCTCACGTGTTGATCGGACACGGCCTAGTCGAATTCGGATCATGTTACACTTAGATGACTAGAGGGATGTCTATCTGAGTGGGAGTTCATTAAATAATTTGATTATATGAACTTAATTATCATGAACTTAGTCTAAATCTTTACACTATGTATTGTAGATCAAATGGCCCACGTTGTCCTCAATTTCAACGCGTTCCTAGAGAAAACCAAGCTGAAAGATGATGGCAGCAACTATACGGACTGGGTCCGGAACCTGAGGATCATCCTCATAGCAACCAAGAAAGATTATGTCTTAGAAGCACCGCTAGGTGAAGCACCAATCCCTGAGAACCAAGACGTTATGAACGCTTGGCAGCAGCGTGCTGATGATTACTCCCTCGTTCAGTGCGGCATGCTTTACAGCTTAGAACCGGGTCTCCAAAAGCGTTTTGAGAAACATGGAGCATATGAGATGTTCGAGGAGCTGAAACTGGTTTTTCAAGCTCATGCCCGGGTCGAGAGATATGATGTCTCCGACAAGTTCTTCAGCTGTAAAATGGAGGAGAACAGTTCTGTTAGTGAGCACATACTGAGAATGTCTGGGTTGCACAACCGCTTGTCTCAGCTGGGAGTTAATCTCCCGGATGACGCGGTCATTGACAGAATCCTCCAGTCGCTTCCACCAAGCTACAAGAGCTTTGTGATGAACTACAATATGCAGGGGATGGAAAAGACCATTCCCGAGGTATATTCAATGCTGAAATCAGCTGAGGTAGAGATCAGAAAAAAACATCAAGTGTTGATGGTGAATAAAACCACTAAGTTCAAGAAGGGCAAGGGTAAGAAGAACTTCAAGAAGGACGGCAAGGGAGTTGCCGCGCCCGGTAAGCCAGTTACCGGGAAGAAGTCAAAGAATGGACCCAAGCCCGAGACTGAGTGCTTTTATTGCAAGGGAAGTGGTCACTAGAAGCGGAACTGCCCCAAATACTTAGCAGACAAGAAGAAGGCCGGCAACACCCAAGGTATATGTGATATACTAGTAATTGATGTGTACCTTACCAATACTCGTAGTAGCTCCTGGGTATTTGATACCGGTGCGGTTGCTCATATTTGTAACTCAAAACAGGAACTACGGAATAAACGGAGACTGGCGAAGGACGAGGTGACGATGCGCGTCGGGAATGGTTCCAAGGTCGATGTGATCGCCGTCGGCACGCTACCTCTGCATCTCCCTACGGGATTAGTTTTAAACCTCAATAATTGTTATTTAGTGCCAGCTTTGAGCATGAACATTGTATCTGGATCTCGTTTCATTCGAGATGGCTACTCATTTAAATCCGAGAATAATGGTTGTTCTATTTATTTGAGAGAAATGTTTTATGGCAATGCCCCGCTGGTCAATGGTTTATTTTTGATGAATCTCGAACGTGATGTTACACATGTTCATAGTGTGAATACCAAAAGATGTAAGGTTGATAACGATAGTCCCACATACTTGTGGCACTGCCGCCTTGGTCACATTGGTGTCAAGCGCATGAAGAAGCTCCATGCAGATGGACTTTTGGAGTCTCTTGATTACGAATCATTTGACACGTGCGAACCATGCCTCATGGGTAAGATGACCAAGACTCCGTTCTCCGGAACAATGGAGCGAGCAACCAACTTATTGGAAATCATACATACCGATGTGTGTGGTCCAATGAGTGTTGAGGCTCGCGGAGGATATCGTTATGTTCTCACTCTCACTGATGATTTAAGTAGATATGGGTATGTCTACCTAATGAAACACAAGTCTGAAACCTTTGAAAAGTTCAAGGAATTTCAGAGTGAAGTTGAGAATCAACGTGACAGGAAAATAAAATTCTTACAATCAGATCGTGGTGGAGAATATTTAAGTCACGAGTTTGGTGCACACTTAAGGAAATGTGGAATAGTTTCACAACTCACGCCGCCTGGAACACCTCAGAGAAATGGTGTGTCCGAACGTCGTAATCGCACTCTATTGGATATGGTGCGATCTATGATGTCTCTTACCGATTTAC
>NC_057808.1:538709490-538758456 GCF_018294505.1 Triticum aestivum | reverse complement strand
ACACCGTATGAATTATGGTTTGGGAAGAAACCTAAGCTGTCGTTTCTAAAAGTTTGGGGATGCGATGCTTATGTCAAGAAACTTCAACCTGAAAAGCTCGAACCCAAATCGGAAAAATGCGTCTTCATAGGATACCCTAAGGAAACTATTGGGTATACCTTCTACCTCAGATCCGAAGGCAAGATCTTCGTTGCCAAGAACGGGTCCTTTCTGGAGAAGGAGTTTCTCTCGAAAGAATTGAGTGGGAGGAAAGTGGAACTTGATGAGGTGATAGTCACCCCTTCCGAACCGGAAAGTAGCGCAGCGCGGGAAAATGTTCCTGTGGTGCCTACACCGACTGGGGAGGGAGTTAATGATGATGATCATGAAACTTCAAATCAAGTTGCTGAACTTCGTAGGTCCACAAGGACACGTTCCGCACCAGAGTGGTACGGCAACCCTGTCCTGGAAATCATGTTGTTAGACAACGGTGAACCTTCGAACTATGAAGAAGCGATGGCGGGCCCGGATTCTGACAAATGGCTAGAAGCCATGAAATCCGAGATAGAATCCATGTAGGAAAACAAAGTATGGACTTTGACTGACTTGCCCGATGAGCGGCGAGCCATAGAAAACAAATGGATCTTTAAGAAGAAGACGGACGCAGATGGTAATGTGACCATCTACAAAGCTCGACTTGTTGCTAAGGGTTATCGACAAGTTCAAGGGGTTGACTACGATGAGACTTTCTCACCAGTAGCGAAGCTGAAGTCCGTCCGAATCATGTTAGCAATTGCCGCATACTATGATTATGAGATATGGCAGATGGACGTCAAAACGGCATTCCTTAACGGCTTCCTTAAGGAAGAGTTGTATATGATGCAGCCGGAAGGTTTTGTCGATCCTAAGAATGCTAACAAAGTATGCAAGCTCCAACGCTCAATCTGTGGGCTGGCGCAAGCATCTCGGAGTTGGAACATTCGCTTTGATGAGATGATCAAAGCGTTTGGGTTTACACAGACTTATGGAGAAGCCTGTGTTTACAAGAAAGTGAGTGGGAGCTCTGTAGCATTTCTCATATTATATGTGGATGACATACTATTGATGGGAAATGATATAGAATTCTTGGAAAGTATAAAGGCCTATTTGAATAAGTGTTTTTCAATGAAGGACCTTGGAGAAGCTGCTTATATATTAGGCATCAAAATCTATAGAGATAGATCAAGACGCCTCATTGGTCTTTCACAGAGTACATACCTTGACAAGATATTGAAGAAGTTCAGTATGGATCAGTCCAAGAAGGGGTTCTTGCCTGTATTGCAAGGTGTGCAATTGAGCACGGCTCAATGCCCGACCACGGCAGAAGATATAGAACAGATGAGTGTCATCCCCTATGCCTCGGCCATAGGGTCTATTATGTATGCCATGCTGTGTACCAGACCTGATATAAACCTTGCCGTAAGTTTGCTAGGAAGGTACCAAAGTAATCCCGGCAAGGAACACTGGACAGCGGTCAAGAATATCCTGAAGTACCTGAAGAGGACTAAGGATATGTTTCTCGTTTATGGAGGTGACGAAGAGCTCGTCGTAAAGGGTTACGTCGACGCTAGCTTCGACACAGATCTGGATGACTCGAAGTCACAGACCGGATACGTGTATATTTTGAATAGAGGAGCAGTAAGCTGGTGCAGTTGCAAGCAAAGCGTCGTGGCGGGATCTACATGTGAAGCGGAGTACATGGCAGCCTCAGAGGCAGCACAGGAAGCAGTCTGGATGAAGGAGTTCATTACCGACCTAGGGGTGATTCCCAATGCGTCGGGCCCAATGACTCTCTTCTGTGACAACACTGGAGCTATTGCCCTTGCGAAGGAGCCCAGGTTTCACAGGAAGACCAGGCATATTAAGCGTCGCTTCAACTCCATTCGTGAAAGTGTTCAAAATGGAGACATAGATATTTGTAAAGTACATACGGACCTGAATGTAGCAGATCCGTTGACTAAACCTCTCCCTAGGGCAAAACATGATCAACACCAGGATGCAATGGGTGTTCGATTCATCACAATGTAACTAGATTATTGACTCTAGTGCAAGTGGGAGACTGTTGGAAATATGCCCTAGAGGCAATAATAAATGGTTATTATTATATTTCTTTGTTCATGATAATCGTCTATTGTTCATGCTATAATTGTATTGTCCGGAAATCGTAATACATGTGTGAACACATAGACCACAACGTGTCCCTAGTAAGCCTCTAGTTGACTAGCTCGTTGATCAACAGATAGTCATGGTTTCCTGACTATGGACATTGGATGTCATTGATAACGGGATCACATCATTAGGAGAATGATGTGATGGACAAGACCCAATCCTAAGCATAGCATAAAAGATCGTGTAGTTTCGTTTGCTAGAGCTTTTCCAATGTCAAGTATCTTTTCCTTGGACCATGAGATCGTGCAACTCCCGGATACCGTAGGAGTGCTTTGGGTGTGCCAAACGTCACAACGTAACTGGGTGACTATAAAGGTGCATTACAGGTATCTCCGAAAGTGTCTGTTGGGTTGGCACGGATCGAGACTGGGATTTGTCACTCCGTGTGACGGAGAGGTATCTCTGGGCCCACTCGGTAATGCATCATCATAATGAGCTCAATATGACTAAGGCGTTAGTCACGGGATCATGCATTGCGGTACGAGTAAAGAGACTTGCCGGTAACGAGATTGAACAAGGTATTGGGATACCGACGATCGAATCTCGGGCAAGTAACATACCGATTGACAAAGGGAATTGCATACGGATTGATTGAATCCTCGACACCGTGGTTCATCCGATGATATCATCGTGGAACATGTGGGAGCCAACATGGGTATCCAGATCCCGCTGTTGGTTATTGACCGGAGAGGCGTCTCGGTCATGTCTGCATGTCTCCCGAACCCGTAGGGTCTACACACTTAAGGTCCGGTGACGCTAGGGTTGTAGAGATATTGTTGGGAATCGTAGCATAATTTAAAATTTTCCTACGCTCACCAAGATGCATCTATGGAGTCTACTAGCAACGAGGGGAAAGGAGTGGATCTACATACCCTTGTAGATCGCGAGCGGAAGCGTTCCAATGAACGTGGATGACGGAGTCGTACTCGCCGTGATCCAAATCACCGATGACCGAGTGCCGAACGGACGGCACCTCCGCGTTCAACACACGTACGGTGCAGCGACGTCTCCTCCTTCTTGATCCAGCAAGGGGGAAGGAGAGGTTGATGGAGATCCAACAGCACGACGGCGTGGTGGTGGATGTAGCGGGTCTCCGGCAGGGCTTCGCCGAGCTTCTGCGAGAGAGAGAGAGAGGTGTTGCAGGGGAGGAGGGAGGCGCCCAAGGCTTAGATTTTGCTGCCCTCCCTTCCCCCCACTATATATAGGGCCAAGGGAGAGGGGGGGCGCAGCCTTGCCCCTTCCTTCAAGGAAGGGTGCGGCCAGGGGGGAGTCCTTCCCCCCCAAGGCACCTCGGAGGTGCCTTCCCCCTTTAGGACTCTCCCTTCTTTCTTATCTCTTGCGCATGGGCCTCTTGGGGCTGGTGCCCTTGGCCCATATAGGCCAAGGCGCACCCCTTACAGCCCATGTGGCCCCCCGGGGCTGGTGGACCCCTTTGGTGGACCCCCGGACCCCTTTTGGCACTCCCGGTACAATACCGATAAAGCGCGAAACTTTTCCGGCGACCAAAATAAGACTTCCCATATATAAATCTTTACCTCCGGACCATTCCGGAACCTCTCGTGACGTCCGGGATCTCATCCGGGACTCCGAACAACTTTCGGGTTTCCGCATACATATATCTCTACAACCCTAGCGTCACCGGACCTTAAGTGTGTAGACCCTACGGGTTCGGGAGACATGCAGACATGACCGAGACGCCTCTCCGGTCAATAACCAACAGCGGGATCTGGATACCCATGTTGGCTCCCACATGTTCCACGATGATATCATCGGATGAACCACGGTGTCGAGGATTCAATCAATCCGTATGCAATTCCCTTTGTCAATCGGTATGTTACTTGCCCGAGATTCGATCGTCGGTATCCCAATACCTAGTTCAATCTCGTTACCGGCAAGTCTCTTTACTCGTACCGCAATGCATGATCCTGTGACTAACGCCTTAGTCACATTGAGCTCATTATGATGATGCATTACCGAGTGGGCCCAGAGATACCTCTCCGTTTACACGGAGTGACAAATCCCAGTCTCGATCCGTGCCAACCCAACAGACACTTTCGGAGATACCCGTAATGCACCTTTATAGTCACCCAGTTACGTTGTGACGTTTGGCACACCCAAAGCACTCATACGGTATCCGGGAGTTGCACGATCTCATGGTCTAAGGAAAAGATACTTGACATTGGAAAAGCTCTAGCAAACGAAACTACACGATCTTTTATGCTATGCTTAAGTTGGGTCTTGTCCATCACATCATTCTCCTAATGATGTGATCCCGTTATCAATGACATCCAATGTCCATAGTCAGGAAACCATGACTATCTGTTGATCAACGAGCTAGTCAACTAGAGGCTTACTAGGGACAGGTTGTGGTCTATGTATTCACACATGTATTATGATTTCCGGACAATACAATTATAGCACGAATAATAGACTATTATCATGAACACAGAAATATAATAATAACCATTTATTATTGCCTCTAGGGCATATTTCCAACAATTGCCCTTGCGAAGGAGCCCAGGTTTCACAGGAAGACCAGGCATATCAAGCGTCGCTTCAACTCCATTCGTGAAAGTGTTCAAAATGGAGACATAGATATTTGTAAAGTACATACGGACCTGAATGTAGCAGATCCGTTGACTAAACCTCTCCCTAGGGCAAAACATGATCAACACCAGGACGCAATGGGTGTTCGATTCATCACAATGTAACTAGATTATTGACTCTAGTGCAAGTGGGAGACTGTTGGAAATATGCCCTAGAGGCAATAATAAATGGTTATTATTATATTTCTTTGTTCATGATAATCGTCTATTGTTCATGCTATAATTGTATTGTCCGGAAATCGTAATACATGTGTGAACACATAGACCACAACGTGTCCCTAGTAAGCCTCTAGTTGACTAGCTCGTTGATCAACAGATAGTCATGGTTTCCTGACTATGGACATTGGATGTCATTGATAACGGGATCACATCATTAGGAGAATGATGTGATGGACAAGACCCAATCCTAAGCATAGCATAAAAGATCGTGTAGTTTTGTTTGCTAGAGCTTTTCCAATGTCAAGCATCTTTTCCTTAGACCATGAGATCGTGCAACTCCCGGATACCGTAGGAGTGCTTTGGGTGTGCCAAACGTCACAACATAACTGGGTGACTATAAAGGTGCACTACGGGTATCTCCGAAAGTGCCTGTTGGGTTGGCACGGATCGAGACTGGGATTTGTCACTCCGTGTGACGGAGAGGTATCTCTGGGCCCACTCGGTAATGCATCATCATAATGAGCTCAATGTGACTAAGGTGTTAGTCACGGGATCATGCATTGCGGTACGAGTAAAGAGACTTGCCGGTAATGAGATTGAACAAGGTATTGGGATACCGACGATCGAATCTCGGGCAAGTAACATACCGTTTGACAAAGGGAATTGCATACGGATTGATTGAATCCTTGACACCGTGGTTCATCCGATGAGATCATCGTGGAACATGTGGGAGCCAACATGGGTATCCAGATCCCGCTGTTGGTTATTGACCGGGGAGGCGTCTCGGTCATGTCTGCATGTCTCCCGAACCCGTAGGGTCTACACACTTAAGGTTCGGTGACGCTAGGGTTGTAGAGATATATGTATGCGGAAACCCGAAAGTTGTTCGGAGTCCCGGATGAGATCCCGGACGTCACGAGAGGTTCCGGAATGGTCCGGAGGTGAAGAATTATATATAGGAAGTCCAGTTTCGGCCACCGGGAAAGTTTCGGGGGTTACCGGTATTGTACCGGGACCACCGGAAGGGTCCCGGGGGTCCACCGGGTGGGGCCACCTGTCCCGGAGGACCCTGTGGGCTGAAAGTGGAAGGGAACCAGCCCCTAGTGGGCTGGGGCGCCCCCCTTGGGCCTCCCCCCCTGCGCCTAGGGTTGGGAACCCTAGGGGGGAGTTCCCCCTTGCCTTGGGGGGCAAGGCACCCCTTCCCCCCCACTTGGCCGCCGCCCCCCCCCTTGGATCTGATCTCCAGGGCCGGCGCCCCCCCCAGGGGGCCTATATAAAGGGGGGAGGGAGGGCAGCACACAACAGCCTTGGGCGCCTCCCTCCTCCCCTGCAACACCTCTCTCTCTCGTAGAAGCTCGGCGAAGCCCTGCACGAGACCCGCTACATCCACCACCACGCCGTCGTGCTGCTGGATCTCCATCAACCTCTCCTTCCCCCTTGCTGGATCAACAAGGAGGAGACGTCGCTGCACCGTACGTGTGTTGAACACGGAGGTGCCGTCCGTTCGGCACTCGGTCATCGGTGATTTGGATCACGGCGAGTACGACTCCGTCATCCACGTTCATTGGAACGCTTCCGCTCGCGATCTACAAGGGTATGTAGATGCACTCCCTTCCCCTCGTTGCTAGTACACTCCATAGATGCATCTTGGTGAACGTAGGAAAATTTTAAAATTATGCTACGATTCCCAACAGGGGCTTCACCAACGGTCTCGTCCACCCCATCGTAGCGCTCCGTTGCCACTCAAGATCTGCATCCATGCGCGGCCAGCCAACGCCAGCGCATCACCCTCAACGGCTCTGAAGTGACCCGCACTCTAGATAGGCGAGCATGCCCAAACGCCGGCCCGAACTAGGTATCCATACATCACTCGCTTGTGCACTATTCCGATGATGTTTGGATATCCTTTCGCTGCTCTCTTAGCTTACACGCCTATGCAACTCTGACTTTAACTCTTATTTCTTCTGGAGATATCATCTGAAACAAGCAAATCCATTTTTTAGCGAAGCATGACGGCGCTATGGGATTTGGTACACATCCTGCACACCCGTATAACCTTGTAAGTATCTGTCCTCCGGTACAACATCAAGGTCGATTCCTCTTATTTGATCAACCATTCGCCGTGTCAAAAATGCAGAGGGGGATGCAAGGAGCACAAGGCCTGCACATCCAAGCAAGTGGTAACCTGGACTTGTACATGGAACATCCCAAGCGCAAGCAGAGCTGCAGTGAGCCTATACAACGAGCTAGCGTAAGTCCCTACATTTCATTTAATTCGTACTGGCATTCGTGTATGATTTGTGTGCAGTGGCTGATCCATGAATTCAAGTTACCAGGGGCGAACATTTAACTTAAAAAATACGAAGGCACTCGCACTCCGGCAATCAACATAACTTGAGAAATGTGAAGCTACATGCACTTTGAAAACCAGCTAATGATCCAAAGTAGTTCAGATTATAAACACTAAATGATGCAAGCACCAAAAAACACGAAATGCAACATGGTGTACAAGGACTACAAACATGGTCTGTACCTGCTTGAATTATTCGTTCTCTGGCTGAAAATATCAAAGTGTAATTGCACGTATAACCAGTGCGCAAACTACATATCAATATATCTATCCTGCACAAGTATGGCAATAGTTTCAAACAACAGTATAGAAAAGTATTTATGCTATGTTGTCATGATACGGGGACTTTCTGGTAGATGGCCTCGACGTTTCCTCAAGCTATGAAAATGCACTATAATTTGCTTGTCATCAATGCCTGCAAATCTCTGTCTCTCTCAACATAGTAGATCATCATTAGACACTAAATCCTTCAATGAGCTTGCAAAATGCTTGCATTAGATCCCTCATTAGACACTATATGTTCATCACCAGGAGCATGTAAAATGTTTGCATCAAATCCTTCATTAGCAGTCTGTTCATTAGACACTTCAGGCTCAAGAACAACATGAGCTTGTATATTTGAACCGGAAACTTGATTAGATATATCAGATTCAGTCAGTTCAGTATTGATTGGGGGAGTTATAAAATAAGTAGAAATTGGTTTCATTTTCTCATAGATTCCCTACATACAAGCAGTTTTACAACACCGTCAGGTTTAACTATTGGCCAGAAATTGAAGAGTTGAATTAGATATAATCAGGGATGTGATGTACCTGCTCGTTGCGCATGCTACTCTTGCAAGCTGCGACTGTCTGTTTGCGCAAGCTCGATGCCATGCCCGTGCTGCCGCCACTGCCTCCCATGCAGGCTACACCCAGGGTTGGATCTTCATCTTCTTGTCCTTCCGTTCGCTTGAAGCCCGGCGACCGCCCTCCAACGAGGGCGCGAGTAAGTGCTGTGTCGGTCTGTCCAGCGGCGGCTAGGTTAGGAGCGAACCAGACTGGAGGCTGGAGCGAATGACTTGGTATTTTTCCTGCTGTCGATCGATATGGGAGGCGCTCGTTTGGGCCGCGAGCTTGCTATAGGGCCTGCCTTGCACTTATGTTATTGGCCCATCCAAATTGAAACATTTTTCTTCATTTTTTACATTGCATGCTCGCGCGTTGGGACGAACAAAACTAGCGTGGGCCAACCTGGACGACTCAAACTAGGTGCACACTTTCCAGCCACCTGAGGCGGCCGCCCATACCAGCCCCTATGGTGGCGTCGCCCCTTTTTGCGTGTATGATTGGATAGTGAAAAATATTCCAGTGGCGCTTTTGATTTACCCACAGAATGGTTGAATTGCTTGTTTCTATGAACTGAGTTCGCCAATAATGTGAAGGATGCCAGTCTTTTCATCCTATTGTAGATTGCTTAGATCTCGATATGCCAAAAGTAATCACATGAAATATACAGTAAAAGCCAGTGTGATGTGTTTGGCTACAACTAGTCTGACTACATGTCCTCATATAACATATCAAGGACGAACCATCGTACCAGATTAACCATTCGACTTACCCATGCAGTGTGGGAAGAAAGAAGTATTGGGACTGCGTATCCAAGCAATTGATGCCATGGACTCCTTCGTACAACCTTGTAAGCGAAAAAGAAGTTGCAGTGTGCCTGTACAAAGAACTAGTGTAAGTTCAGTTACCTGCTTCTCGGAATTTTAGTTAGCCACTTATTGCAAAATTGTTCAATTACGTTGCTTGGCTTAATTTAGTTTGCTACTGATTACATAATGGCACAGCCTGTTAATCATATTGTAGACTGTGCCTATCTATGTGTTTGATACTTACTGTTAAGAATTACCTGTTTGCCTTAACTTAAATATCTACTTGTTTGTTTAACTGCTTTGCTGCTGCAACAGCGGGTTACAATGATGTTAATAACTACTTTTCAGCATCCAATTAAAACTCTTTAATTCCTTGTTTGTTTAACTGGTTTGCTGTTATAACTCCCAGTTGAGATGTTTTGCTAACTTCAACTTTTCCGAATCCAATCGGAACTTTAATGGCAAAACATGTTAGCCCAAGATCAAAGAGCGAGGTCCCCCTGGACGTTGCATCATCCCACAGCAGTGGCACCGGCCCAATCGTGCATTATGAATTGCCAACTGCTGATGCTCTAAAGGCTAAACTAGTGGTAGAAAGAGATTCTGCTTCTGCACTTAGAGATGAAGTTGACATGTTGAGGAAGCAAACAGCACAATCACAAGAAGTACTCAAGACAACCATTAAATATTTGGTGGATTTCAAAACGAAGCAAGCTGAGACTGACCAGATTGTTACGGTCCTGAAGGAAAAAAGGAAATTAAATTCCTACTTGGTAAATCATAGGTGACATGTTCTTTCCATAGTTGAATAACCTTTGTGTTGTCTGTTCATGTAATCAATCAAACCATTTGTTTTAGAGATCTTGTAATAATTGTTTTTTTTGTTTTTTGGTTTGTAATTTTATTTGAGCACAAGTCTGTATCAATTGATAAGACTCGGAGACATTTCATTTGGATTGCTGTGCCAGACCTACAAATATGCCAATCGGGCTGAATGTGCATTCAGGAATAGTAGTAGTATAGATGGACCATAAGTGGCACACATTGGAAAGGGACAAGATGCTGGCTAAAAAAAGGATGCTGTTGTAGCCAAAAAAAAGTACAGCAGCCTGGCTTATGTATGTTAGTTGATATTATTGATCCATATACTCTATAAGTGTTTATATGTCTGTTAGTTCTGTACTTTCTTGGTTGATTGACTCGGTATTTGAATCTTGATACATCGCTTGTGTACATATCTAAATGGGAGTACACATTATGCTGGATTCTAGTTTGAGTTGGACATGAAGTGTTCCAAATATTCGAATTCACCTTAAACTGGATTCTAGTTTCTAAATTTGAGTATCGGCATTTGTAAACCATATTCATATATGACAGTGGAATACATCTTTGTCGTCCTTTTGAAGATATATAAAAACACATAGAATGATTTATAAAGATTCATATAGGAATACAAAATGGATTCGAATTTAGTTGGCAGGGTAAACGTGGATGCGTATTGTCCCAAAATTCGAAAGAAGCAGCAAAATGTCCACTCCCACGTCGGCTGCCCGAAGCCAAGTGTTTGGGAGATGGAAATTACTGTCTACCCATTACACGGACAATCCATCGGCCCGATTTCCACTGCTCTAAATAGGGGTAGGTTAGTAACTTCAATTAGACGTGACACGACCGCCTCTGAGCCCATTCCGACACGGTGGGCGTCAAACATGGGCGGCAAACCTCATTTGATTCAAGCTCGTCCGAAAGACCTCTGTTTCTCCCTCCATTCCCCATTCATACACGGTGGGCGGCAAAACAAACTCGACTCGGCCGAAATCGATGTAGGCAAATATTTTCAATAGGGGCAGGTTTGTAACTTCACTCAGACGTGACACAACCGCCCTACCTGTCAGCCCCGTTCATACACCGTGGGCGCCAACCATGGGCGCCATCCACCCTCTCCTCGCCCAAAATCGCTCTAGGCAAATATTGGCGAGATGTGAGATTACCGTCCTATCCCCAACCGACGAGACGTCCAAATTTTAAACGGGGGCTAAGTTCGTAACTTTCCCATATTTCAGACAGGCGCGTCCCAAAAACATGGTTCCCCGTACCTCTCCCTCCATTTTCCCATTCATACACCGTCAGCGCTAGAACACCCCATCCCCACACCAGCCTCCGTCCGCCACCCCATCCATCGCCGCCGTCCTCCACCACATCCATCGCCACCGTCCTCCACCATGCCGGAGCGCCTACCAAGACCGCGTCGTCCACTGCTAGAGATGGACGTTTCTCATCCACGGCAACGGACCAATAGCCTTGCATCGCGTCCTCTCGCTTCATCGGCATCGTCGTCCTCTTTGCCGGGGCCGCTCACACGACCTTCTCTTCCACCGCAACGGGACTTATCCCCCGATGCACCCGTCTACCGTCGCAGATCTGCTTCAACGCCACCGACAGCCATCGCACCCCCCATGCCTACACGGCACCGCAAGAGAGGTGGTACTTCATATCTCCTCAACTTTTTGATCTCAACCAGAAAATAGATCTTAACTTGGCTACTCTACTTTCTTTTTAGCTCTTAGAATTTAGTTCTTAGTTCGAAGCAAACAATGGATGCTAAATATCATTTCTCCAGTTTGCAGCTTCAAATCTGCCATGGCACAGCCATAATACGGTTTAATTGATCATGCTTAGGGTTTAATTGATCATGTTGGTTCCGTGGTGGTTTCTTTAATAGAAATCGGAGGGGAAACCCTCTTTTGCTAAAAAAATATGCTTAGAGTTTCCCCCTTTTATGATCACTATACGATCAGAATACGTGCTTCGTGTCATAATAACACTGCTCCACCCATCAAGCTAAACAAGCTTAGTTGTTCAAATATGAATCTGATATTATTAAAGCAGAGTTGTTTAATTGGTCAGCTAAATGTTCCTAAATTAGTTTCGAAAATGCATGTTCGCCGCTCGGGTGTGTATCTCTACAGGGTGCCCACGGTGGGCTGGCCCACCCTGGGATTTTGGGACGTCCCAGGCCCCGATTCCCCTCTGTTCTGCTGCGCGCTTCTGATCTCTACTCGCCCCCAGCCGCCCGCCTCGCCGGCAACTTGCCGTCCCCGGACGGCATGACTCTAGGAGGAGACGCCGGACTAACAGGAGGCCAGGAGCCGCTCGCCCAACAGCGTCACCGCTGCCCGGGCGCGCCGCCGTGCCTACCTTCCCAGTCCGTTCAGGGCTCAGGCATGCAGCACCCACCAAGCCAACCCGATTTATCCTGAGATACGTCCTCAACACTCAACAGCCACTCCTCATCACCCATTTTCTAATTGATCCATTACTCATTAGGCAGGACTGTCATTAGGGTTTGTTGTGTGCTCAGTGCTACCTACACTTAATGGTTCAGATGTATTTCGGTAATCTTTAGTACCTCTAAAGTTCACAGGGTTTTCAAAATTCCGGCCCTCGAAACAGAAACTAGTCATTTTGGATTGTTGGTCGTAGTGACATTGACCCAGATTACTACTGCAAGCCAGGTTTGTTGACAATTTTACTTGTCTTTCTTACTCATTCAATATAATATCCAATTATTCACGTCGATTAGTTGCAAACAATAAGTGCTAGACAAACTTCTTCATTCCAATTTTGGACAGTCTCTTACTGCAGTTACGATTCTGCATACTTGTCCTAGTAAGCTCACAAGTAAATGATTGATTCACTACATCTATGCTTGCCTTGTCATATTTGTTGTCAATATTTTTTTGGGTGGACCACCCTGTTTCTAAATACTGGAACCGTAGACATGAGTGAATAGTATTTCTCTATGTGATCTCTTCCATCATGTGTGGGTAACGAACACTGCATTGTATAGAAAGAAAGTGTCATTTGCAGCTTTTACATAGGTTTCAATCTTTTACATGGAATACAATCTGCCTACTTGCTTTGTGTTGCACTACCAACACTCCACCCTTGAAGCTAAACATTACGCCACTCATAATTGCTTAGTTTATTTGTTCAAATACGAATTTCATATGAGAACTTTGCATATGCAGGGGTTTATAGGGAGACACTCTCCGAGTTGAATCTGCAATGCATTCCATAGATAATCTGACTACTTTTTATGTTTTCATGAATCTCAGATTCTGAACAGCATCATAATGATTATGAGCTTGCGCGCATGAAAAGATTAAAGCAGAACAATGCCATGGCTGTCAAACTTGGCATTAAGGGACTGAAATCAAGTCTGGATGCAATGCAATGCAAACGCTCTCCACCTACAGATTCATGCTCAGAATATGATCCTAACAGTGATTCTGAGCTAGAGGGAGACCTAAGTCAATGTAGCTCCCTAGTGGAGGAGTCAGAGGAAGATGCCCTATCTTATTCACCCATCAAGGTACTTGCTCTAACTTTCCAAGGTTACATTGCTCGCACATATCTTGCAACTGATGCTTTGCATTGCTTCTACTTTGTTGAACTGCCATTAGCTTAGTTTACACATCGCGTATGTGAATATGCCCTGCCTATCTATTTCCAGTACATATTCCATCTGTCATCATACCATATTTATCCATTCAAATGATGTTCTTGTGTATCAGGCGTTCAAAAGGAAGAGGGCGATTGCTGATCGTGGAGGAGCACAAGCAAAGTATTTGGAAAAGGTAGTGGCACCTGATAAATCAAATAGCCCATTAGGTGTAGTTGCAATATCACCTGACCCACAAAATACCCCAACTCTAGCAGACTCTAGCCCTACTACACTGGTCATTTCTGATGCCCCAACTCAGCAGTCCCCAACTGCAGCAAACAGTATGATTATGCCAGCTGACGTAGCCCCAGCTGTACGACGCAAAACCCCCATTCAAGCAAAGAGTACACCAAATCCAGTTGCCAAATCCCTTTAACCAGAGAGAGCCCCAATTGCAGCAAATAGGACCCCTGTTCCATTTCTTCCCAGTTTAGAAGACGAAGCTTATGTTGTTGTCAGGAAGTTTGTGCACATCTTTCCTTCAAGGAAAGATTATACCGCAGACACAGAACAATTTCTAGTCTTCCTTCGCAACTTACGCGTAACTAATGTACTAATGTTATTCATGGTCACTATTGCATATGTTTCTGCTGACAGAAGACACAAGATTTCATTCTTTTAAATAGGCGAGGAGCAAACTGGATTGTGATGACGAGCAAGGGTTGGTTGCGCTTTTCAAGCACTCGTTGATGAAGTATCGTTCCTACCTGAGGCAAGCGCACTTCAATGGCAAGCCTCTGAACGAAATTTCTGTAAAGTCTCCGGTGCTACATTTATCCGACGGTGACTGGAATAATCTTGTTACACATTGGTCTCGGCTGTAGCGTAAGGTACTGTCTATGATATCACATAACAATTTGAACTACATTTCTGCATTTGCCTTAATGTCTCACTTGTACGAAAACTAGCAGAAGACCATTCGTTCTGAAGGGACCATAGAATCTCGCAACTATACTGCACACTGCATTGCTCTTGTGAGTACCTCTTACCCTGTATGGCCATACTTACTTTCATAGTTGTTTGATTATGTAGCATCACTGCACATGTTAGCCTCGTAATCGTCCATTTGGTGGACATTATAAGATCCGTATGGACTCTTACATAAATTTAGAATCAACCCAATGCTTTTGAAGAGGTTTAGCTCTGCAGTCCTCTTGTAAGGACTGAACGTGGTCTATCACTGTACTTACATTAACAGCTACTCCCTCCATCCCATAATATAAGAATGTTTTGTACAGTAAACCAGTGTTCAAAACACTCTTGTATTATGGGAAGAGGGATTGGTTCATTTTGTAGCATTCTGCATCTTATCTCCCTCGCCCACCATTTACTAAAAAAGATCAGATCTATATTTAATCTTACCAACAAGTAGAATACACAGACAATGCCAGTGCAGAAGTGTAGCCCATTGCTCTTGTCAGTACATTTTGTCCTGTAACGCTTGTACTTCCAGGGATTGGTAGTTGATTATGTAGCATCAATCTGCATCTTATCTTCATTATCCTCTATCCCTTCCAGTATTATCATATCTACAATTACTCTCTACAAAATGTAGAGTATAGGCAATGCTTATGAAGAAGATTCTGTGCTGAAATTCTTGAGTTATACTTCCCTTGACATGGAGAAGGGCATTATAAAGCCGGTGTTAACTGTTAATGTAAGTCAGTCCTTCTAAAGCCTTTATCCTCAACTGCTGCTTAATTTGCTCATACTCCCTATCGTTTATAAAGCCGGTGTTAGCTGTTTAGTTTGTTGTTTCTACCAAAATGCATGTTCGTAAGAACCGTAAGTTATAAGTTTTACTTGTAAAACCAAATTCCTTATTCATACCATGCACATTACTTAATACTCCCGATATGTATGCTTGTTTTTGTGGATCTATAATCCAGTGTGTGGTGAAGCAGCCCACGTTTGCACCTTGTCATGTCCTGTTTTATCTTACTGATGTGGCTAATGATATGAACAACATGCCATGCACATTATCCAAAATAGATACAATTATTTTCTTTGCCCTTCATCTATGCTTGTTATGTTGACATGGTAATCCAGTAGTGTGGTGAAGCTCCCCGCATTAGGAACAATGCCAAATTATGCTATTGATATTTTGAACTTACTCTTTATTTTCTAATTTGAAATTGGATAGAATTGACAGAACAGTTATCATCTTTGTTTATACACGTGCAAAACCTGTCATCTCTCTTCTTTGTTTCAGGGTGATATGCCTGATGGCATGCACAAGTCTGCTGAAGGCTGTGAGACAAACCCAACATATATTGCAGCAAAGAAGGCAAAACATCTTGAAGATAGCGAGACAACCCCAAAGTCTTGTCTTGATGCAGTGTTCAAGTTACATGTAGCGACCCGACCTCAGACGGTCAAGTCTCTGTGCTTAAGTGTCATCCCTGGATCGGTATGCTGACACACACAGTACTCGAGGATTTATAACAGAGGTAATCACGTGTATAAAGTAACATAAATAATATTACCTCAATCCAAATAGAGGAAGTAACAACAAGGTTGTGGATTCCCATCAAGACCAACGGCAAAGTTGAGTGTAGAAATCGTAACCCTAACGTACCACTTACTCGTCGTAATAATCCTGCAACATGAGATGTTGCAGCCACAAAGGGTCGGTACATTGAATGTACTGGCAAATTCACACCATAGAGCAATAATGAATAAAGGCTATCATTACATGCATATTTGGCTAGTGGACAGCTCTATGGTTACAGTTTTGCGAAAAGCCAATTTTTCCCTACCACAAAGGAATAAATTTTATTTAACTATCATGGTGGTTATTAAACATTGAGAAGGTACCTCCAACTCAATCCCAATTAAGAACGTGATTAAACCCAATCAAATTTAAATTAAAGTAACATGATGAGATACACATGATAATCCAGGAACTAGATACTCAAGATGTCCATAACCGGGGACACGGCTAATCATGATTAGTTTGTACACTCTGCAGAGGTTTGCGCACTTTTCCCCACAAGACTCGATCTCCTCCGTTGGATTTCTCGCACTACTTGGTGTTTGAGAAACGGATGATCGAGACAAAGTCTTTCAAAAGCATTTACTCTCTACTCCGGGCAGACCGTTACACCTACAATCCCCCTACATCTGCTAGTCCACCTCTTCAAGAGCTCACACAACTTACTCAACTATGCCAGAGCCCATAATGGCTTGTGGATGCACACGGAAGTTTCTAGCATGAATAATCTTATGATCCCTTTGAGTCTGGGTGGCGGTCCATAGGATGATCACACGGGTACTCCGGGATATCCAAAAATACAGGCAACACTGGGTTCTCCAGGTGCCTCAATCCACCCAGTTGTTTATTTAAGTAGCCACCTTAAGTTGAACCATTAATTAACAATCTCACATCTGTCATGGAAAATTCACTCAAACCCAATCCACGTCTACGAGCATAGCATAACAATATAAGCAACGTAGAAGTAACTCCCAAAGGTTTGATAATAAACAGGGCAATAGGTACTACCTCATCTACTTCCCAAAACCCACATGTTATTCAGATCCTAACCATGCAATGTTTGAGGGTTGAAACTAATGCATAAAAACTGGGTAATGAAAAGTATGATCAAAGTGTGAACTTGCCTGTACTGTTGATGAAGATGATTCACACACAAAAATCTTGATAGTTCTACTCGTCACACTCCGATTAATCTATCGTAAGCAAGCAATAGTAACCACAAATATACAATCACTCAAAAGATCAGAAAGATCGAAGAAGACGATTCGGAAAAACATCAAAACCAAGCATATAACTCTTGCAACATAATTTTTTAACAGTACCAAAATTATGTGAATTTGGCCTTATCAGAAAGTTTAGGTCAAGAGCTTCAATTTGCAAAAAGAATCAACTAAATCGGAGTTATAAAACTCAAGTTACGATCAAACGAAGTTTGAAATCAAATCTGGTCTAATTCAAATTTTAAAACTTCAAAAACATGTTTGAGTTGGATTACTGGATAGACGGGATCATAACGAAGAAGTGGGCGTTGGTTTCGTTGAATTTTGATAAACGGGTGAAAAGTTGCGACCGTTTGAAGACTAGGGACTAATTGTAAGAAAAGATAATTACATCTGGGTCCCTGGCAACGTGACAGAAAACTATCGGACGAACGTCCGCTTTAAAAGCATAAATGATGAACACGTTCACTTTTAAAGCTAACCTAGCGAACGCTTGCTAAATAACAGCAAAAAGAAAAAAAATTAGAAAGAACTGGATCGTTGGATCCAGATCCAACGGCGTGGGAAGGGGCGGCGGTTACCACGGCGCTGGGAGTCGCCGGCGACGGAGAAAATGGCGGCGATGGCATGGGCTGCGCGCGGGGAGGCGGCTCCGGTGGTCGAGGAGGGCAACGGAGCAGTCGGGGAGGGGTGGCACGGTGCGGCGGACTCGATGGTGGCGCCGGCGGTGGTCTGCGGGGGCGGTGGAGTGCGGGGCAGGGCGGCGGAGCTGCGGCGGCGGTGGCAAGATCCGGCGACTTGGGTTGCCAGGGAAACGGGACCGGGGTCCGGTATTTATACGGGGGGGAGGGAGTCTTGGAGGAGGGGTGAGGTTGATGCGGTGGAGGAGACCGAGGCGGAGACGGCGGCGCCGGCGGTGTCGGGCGGGAACCAGACTCCCCGCTGGAGGTCGGGGACGACCGGGGTGCGGCGTCGGGCCGGCTGGGCCGTGGCCTGGCGGTTTACCGGGCCAGCCCAGTTCGGTGGCCTAGGAGGTTTTTTTTAAAACAAACACAACAAAAATTAAAATAAAAGCGAATAAAATAAAATATACCCTAGGCATATTTTATATCAAAATTTTTAGAAAAAGATTTTCCACAACGTGAACATTTTATAGAGTCAAATAAAATCCACGCAAATTTAAATAAAGCCAAGAGTGCTACTGCTCCAATAAAATCCGATAAACATCATTTTAAAAATACCAAAATGAATTCAAATTTATTTCTCTCCAATTTTCTGATGTAGGGAATCATGTTACCCTATTTTCCATATATTTTATTTTTGGAGAAAAATAATTTGAATAAAATCCAAATAACCTCAAATTGAAAGTAATTTCGAAAAGGACTTTAAATTTGATCCTTTTAAACTCCCAGCTCATATTTCATATATTTTTAAGAAGTCATTTTATCTTCTCTCGTGAAAATCATTGAGTTGCATAAAGTTTCAGAATTGGAAATATTTTCAAATGAAATTCAAATATTTTCAAATACCCTTTTCATTTAATTAAATGGAAGAAGTCATGCCATCTTCTCTCGAGGGTTTTGTATTTGAAAAGAATTTGAATTTACGGAGATCAAAATGCAAAAAGATGAAAGTTTGGGAAAGTCCTTTTATACCCTCTCATTTGACTTTCAAAAGTTTCGAATATCACTCACTTTCAGTCAATCAATCACACAACAACCAAACAATCAATCAAATCTATCTATTTATTATAACATTCCAAAATTTAGAATTTTTGGATGTTACATTACTTGAGACTAACAGTCAGACAAGCTCACAGAATTCGTTGTCTGAATCAGTTCGACTTCTTCAGTCCCAAGTTCTAGCAAAAAGGCATTCTGCAACTCAACTTCGACTTGAAGTCCTATCTCTAAGAAAGATTGCGGAGAACACCAATGAGAACCTCATCGCTAAACAGCTACACCTGGAAGCTATGACCGAAATGCTAGGCCAGTCTCACAACCTTGCTCAGCAGCTTGCGCAGCAGTTCCCCTGCAAGGCTAACCTTTCTTGAACTGTCTTGGAAGTGGTCTCAGTTCAGTATTATTTTGTTACGCTGCAATGGTGCGCAGTTTTTGTAATCTGCTTCTTCGTTGTGCTTTATGATCACTGGTGGCAAACTTTGATGCCCAGTGGATGTAATATGTGTAATAGCCGTGATAGCCTAGCATAAGTTGCTTGCTTATTTATTTCCTTGTTGTCTTGTTTATTTGTTTGCTTGTAGTCAGTGCAGTTCTTTTTCCGCGATTTGCTAGTGGCTGCAATAACCTATTTTTTAAAACTAGGCCACAATAACCATGGGCTAATATTTACTGTAGTGACACTGGGCCTCCTACGGGCCGTAGAAACAGTGGGCCTTCTACGGGCCGTAGAACCAGTAGGCCTTCTACGGGCCGTAGAAACAATGGGCCTTCTATGGGCCGTATCATCAATGGGCCTTATACGGGCCATATGATCGATTGGCCAAACATGGGCCAATAACAGGCCGCATTATGGACGTAAACGGGCTAGAGTTGGAATCGTCCATTCATGGGCCGACCATAACGGGCCATCGTTAATAGGCTGTATTTGATGACGCTATGAAAACGGCCCAACGTATTAACGGACCACAAACGGGCCGACTCTAACCACGGCTGAATTTGGCCCACAAGCAGAAAATGACAGTAATGGGCCGAAAGTAAATGAATGCTAGAAATGAGCCCAAGAATAAATGGGCTCTGAGAAGGCTGAAAGATAACATGGGCTGGAAACGGCCCAACGGAATAACGAGCCGTTAATGGGTATAAAGAGATACACTGTTCATTACGGGCCAGTTTCACCACGGGCCGTTAATGGGTGTAAAGTGATACACTGTTCATTACGGGCCAGTTTCACCACGGGCGGTTAATAGGCCAAGAGTGACATAGGGCCTCATATGGGCCGAAAGACGTCATGGGCCATACATGGGCCAAAAGTGAAAATGGGCTGGAATCATATTGGATGGCCCAGATGACGCTACTGGGCCTAATTCGGATAGGGCGTAACGGGCCTTGGGTTAGCGGGCTGTAAATGGGCTATATGCGAACAGGCCGTTAACAGGCTTTCCATGGGCCGGCCCGCCACCTTTTGACCAAGTCAAACGGGCTGGCCTTTTCACAGGAATGGGCCTCTGTTGGGCCGTGCCACGTGTCGATGTATCATAGGCGCCTTTTGTCCAATGAGTGGATGACATCTGTCCCAACGATGAGCCGACACGTGTTTCCTCCAGCCAATGATAATTTTACACGTGGAAAATCCCCATTGGTCGGGGCTGTTAACGGGTTATCGGATCCAAAACCCGACCCGATAGCTTAACGGAGTTCCGTTACGGCAGATGCCACGTGTCGGTCACCCTTGACGAAAGCACTTCCGTGACGCACGATTTATCATCATGGAAGTGGACACTTCCGTGATGATAATTTTGGTAATGTCATGGAACACTTCTACGACAGCACAGGTATGACTATCTTGATTCTGTCATAAATTTGTCATGGATGTACATGCATGACAAAAAACGCGACCTACTGTGACAAACACGTATCATCACGGAAGTGTATTTTTTTGTAGTGAAAGAAGATCCAGTCGAGGATAAACCCCCTGAGACACAGCCCAGACGCCGGCGTCAGCGGCGCCGCTCTAAGTCACGTCGTGCAAAAGATAGCAATACCGGCACTGGGGAAAATAATACTCCGGACGATGCCGAAGACAATGAAGACCCTGTCGGGGCAACCTCCGAACAGGATGAACAGGAAGACGGGCATGTTAGCCCTGATGAACAGGCCATACACGAAGACTCGGAGAACAGTAATTATCTTCCGCTCTCCGAGGACGAGGAGAGCCTCGACAACGAGGATTTCATCGTGCCTGAGGAACCTCTCGAGAAGGAGCGCTTTAAACGCCGGCTAATAGCCACTGCAAGGAGCCTGAAAAAGAAATAGCAGTAGCTTCAAGCTGACCAAGACCTGCTCAACGATAGATGGACAGATATCCTAGCAGCCGAAGAATACGGCCTCATGCACCCAACTAAGGGTTACGTGAAGCGCAGATTGCTACCTAAGTTCGATGAGGAGGCGACTGAACCTGCACCACGCGGTCGGGACAATGCGGCTGACTGACCACAACGCGGTCGGGATAAAGCGGCAGCTCAAGCCGAACAACAGCCCGCCTCACCCCAACGGAAAAACAGAGATAAAAAAGCTCGGGGTCATACATACGACTCTCGGCAGGACCTGGACAGTAGAGTAGAACACACCAGATCGATCTACGGATCGCGAGGACGTGCGTCGACACGCAACGCCGGCTACCTATTCGAACGTGACAAGCCTAGTTACGCCCGGGCCGAAGACCGCAGACGGACTCCATCTGAGCTACATCGCGACGTGGCCCAATATAGAGGCGCGGCACACCCACTCTGCATCACTGATGAAGTAATGAAGCATGAATTCCCAGAAGGGTTTAAACACGTGAATATCGAATCATATGATGGAACAACTGATCCCGCAGTGTGGATCGAGGATTTTCTTCTCCATATCCATATGGCCCAAGGAGATGACCTCCACGCCATCAAATACCTCCCATTAAAACTCAAAGGACCAGCTCGGTACTGGTTAAACAGTCTGCCAGAAAACTCTATTGGCAGCTGGGAGGACTTGGAAGACGCCTTACACGACAACTTCCAAGGTACATATGTCCGGCCACCAGATGTCGATGACTTAAGTCAGATTGTCCAGCAGCCCGGAGAGTCAGCCAGGAAGCTCTGGACTAGGTTCTTAGTTAAAAAGAACCAAATCGTCGACTGTCCAGACGCATAAGCCCTAGTGGCCTTCAAACACAGCGTCCGGGACGAGTGGCGCGCCCGCCACCTCGGTCAAGAAAAACCAAAATCCATGTCAGCCCTTACTGCTCTGATGACCCGCTTTTGCGCGGGAGAAGACAACTGGCTCTCTCGTAGAAGCAACAGCGCCAACAAAAACAAACATGGTAATACTAATGAGGGAACGCACGACACAGCGGTCAATGCCGGATTCAGCGGCCCCAAATCGGGTCAACGGAAAAAGACATTTACGGCAAATAGAGATGGACCATCCAATTTAGACAAGATATTGGATAGGCCATGCCAGATTCACGGCCACCCCAATAAACCAGCTAATCACACCAACAGAAGCTGTTGGGTCTTCAAACAGGCCGGCAAGTTAAATGCCGAACACAAGGGGAAGAGGCCGCCCGGCGACAGTGACGACAAAGAGAATCGCCAACCAAACACCGGGGGTCAGAAGCAATTTCCCCCCGAAGTAAAAACAGTGAACATGGTATACGTGACACACTACTCTAAAGGGGAGCAGGAGAAGCAGTCCCTCCGGACTAAGGATCATACTACGGCAACCTCAGCGGAAGTACAAAGCGGTCTTATTAAATCGCATACCTTGTCGGCCACTAAGCCACCGGTCTCCATTCAACAGGATCGACCAATTTCGGGGCTGGACTAGCAGTTCGTCTTCTGCCGTCCTCCTCATATATTTCTGAAATTGATACCGCGCATACATAACTATGCACTTAACATACCCTGGGCATCGGCGGAAGCAATATACGGACGAGCCTGGAAGTACTCCCATAAGCCTCTTTTTTCTTTTCTAACTACTCTTTTCTTTTCATTATCCTCTACCACAGGTGGCTCAAAGGGGGGTCATCCCACGGACTCTATTGAAGTTCGGGTTCATATACTCACCCAAAGGCTATTCCCGTCAAGGAACCCCTTCACCGAGGACAGGCGGCGCAGACGTGCGACAGGAGGTCCAAAATAACTTTTTGTAGACCGCACTCTCTATCTTGAGCCTGTAAGGTGCCTTTTTCCTCAGCCTTCGACCCCCGGCATGTCAAATAGCCGAGGTTGCGGCTTTGTCATCTATAAAATAACAATTGGCATATCACTCAGGTCCCAGTGAACATAAACCGTATTCGGTATTCGTTTTTTCTAAAGAACCAAATTTTCCTCCTTTGATTGTTTCACACACACCTCGGCATAACCTGCCAGGGGCTCGGTATGGGAACAAATGAGTTGCCGACAAGTCCGAACAGCTTTACAGCATACTTTGGCGTCGCGAGTTTGGCCTTATATGCATCAGCTCCGAATCATGTCTTGGGTCAATAGTTGGGTTGCCCGGCTCATGTGCTTTCTACCTTACGTTGCGCTCTATCGGCTAAAGTAGTAAAGGGAGAACTACTGCGATTGTGCTTCCGGTTCATCTGGTCAAGCACCTCAGTAGAGAAAGCCGAAAACTGACTGTCATGATGCGGCGAGAGCTGGTCAACCACTCGACGACTTATTGGAATCTTTCGCGATTCCCTCCGTATTATACGAAGGACCTTTTTCTTCAGGTCATATATGTAACCCACCGTATTGGAATAAGCCGTGTACATACCACGGGCTATATCGTAGTCCCCCCCATAAAACTCCTATGGCTAAGTGAAAGTGTTAACGCCCAATAGTCCGATTGCCTAGTTCGCCGCATTGACACCTCCTTCATGGACCAAGACGTTGGATTAAGAGTGATCAAATGGTTTTCCGAACACCCCCGTACTTCCTACGACGGGGCTGAAGCCGACGACTGGAAAACTTTCAGATTATACAAAAATGGCCGCATAGGAGGAACCAAAGCTTTTAGGCAACACTAAAATGAAAATAGCTTTATTATATTATAATATTGTCTTTTACAATTTCCATACACTTCACTCGAATATTATGTCATTTTAGTGTTTCAGAGTGACATAATAAAATAAAGCTTCACTTGACGGAGACTCTATCAAGCGGGCAGCCTCTAAGACGTCCTCGAAATAATGCTCTGGTGCGTGGTGCTCCTTGCCCTTGGGTGGACTCTTCGCTGCAACATCGATGGCCTTCATCTTCGTCCAGTATGTCTTAGCATGGGCAAAGGCCATCCGTGCACCTTCAATGCACGCTGATCGCTTAACGGCGTCGATACGCGGCACCGCGTCAGCAAGTCGCTGCACCAAACCAAAATAACTATCCAGAATTGGCTCGGTCGGCCACAGCCGGACCACGGCGTCCTTTATGGCAGCGTCGGATATCTGGTGAAGCTCGGCCCATTGGGTCAACTGTTCGTTCAGCAACAGTGGGCGCTTTGACGCACCGACATGTGACCAGAAAAGCTTCTCCGTTGCATACCCATCTCGCGCTTGGTAAAACTGCGCCGCATCGGAAGCACTCTTCAGCAAGTCCAAAAACGCGTCTGGAGAACTCCACACTTGATTAAGTGGAGCATAATTCGGATTGCCGAACTTAGTTTGCAATAAAAAGGGCTTACCAGCCGCGATCTCCCCAGCTTGTTGGATCTCCTCCTAGGCCGCTCTAGATTCGGACCGCGTTTCTTTCGCCTCTCATAAGGCCTTGTCAAGATCAGCTGTTTTGGCTTTATTATCCTTCTCGAGGAACTCACAGCGGCTAGCGGCATCCTTTAGCTCATGCGCCATCGAGGATATTCTCTCCTCGCATTGGCGCCGAGCAGCCTGTTCGGCCTTTAACTCGGCAGAAACCTTCTCGGCAGCCGCATTACCAATCCGGGCCTGCTCCTTGGCCCGGGCCAGCTCGGCCTGAAGGATCTCGACCGCGGCGGCACCATCTGCAGTCATGCATATTTCAGTATACAATATTTCGCGGCATGCTTACATTACAAAGCACCCGCTTGTAAATACTGCCCCAAAAACATACCTTGTGACCCGTCAAGACGCTTGTTAATAAGCGTAAGGTCATCTCCCACCACATCAAGCTTCCGCTCCAGATCGGCAACTTCTGTAGTCCGGGCGGACGCCAGGGAAGTTACAGCATGTGTTCCAAATAATCAGATTATTCCCTAGGCATATCTTTTTGATCCTCTGATCGCCCTCCTTGGAAAGCCAATCAGTGTCTCAGGGGCTACTACCTATACACAGGTGCAGTTTGTGAATAAAGCACAATCAAAAATATTACATTACAAACCTCGAAGCCCCTTAGCAAGCTCGTGAAGGCTTCATTCAATCCGCTTTCTGTGGATAGAACCCTTTCAACCACTGTACCCATCAAGGTACGATGTTCCTCTGACATGGACGCCTCTCGCAGCATGTTCGTCAATACATCCAGCGCTTCGGGATTTCCGGAAGCTGTCGTAGGAGTACAGCCTCCCTTTGAAGGGATCCGTTTATTCGTCCATGTGGTTGTCTCCGGCTATAGGCCGGACAGCTCGGGGACTTTATTGTTGGCCCCCGGATCCTGCGCTACCGAAGTATCACCTTCGGGTAGTGTCTTCATCACCCCTCGCACTACTTGTTGATCAGGAGAGACCCTCCGGGACGACACCTCAAAGTCGTCCGCCTTATTCGGCGAGGAGACCGGTGGTGGTGTCTCGCTTTCCATCATCTCCGGAAGAAGATCTCCCGAGGAGGAGGATTGGTGAAGAAGACTATTTGCCGAGCTGCAAAAACATATATCCTAGATGTTACCTTTGTAACAGGAAAGGAACGGGATATGTTTAAAAGCATCCTTGTTCTCTTAAGATTTGGCCAGAGGCTTGTCTTTACCATGGGACTGTGCGAAGACGCCATCCTCCAAGCCCGAGCCGCCCGACTGGGGCACCTTGCCTCGCTTGGGAGCCTTTTCCTCCCAATCTTCGGAGGCAGCCCTTTTCCTACCATGGGGTGAAGAGACGTCGACTTCTCCTTCACTTTTGTCTTCAGACGATGGAATTTTGATTCCCCCGGACACAATGCCTGATATACCTTCGGGATGGAGGCCGCCTTTGGCCCTCCCGCTTTCCGCCTTGTCCTCCTTCATAGGCATCTGGTATGGTGCCGGGGCCAGCATCCTTGTTAGTACGGGATCCGCTGAGTCTTCAGGGAGGGGCGCCAAACACCTAATCCACTTCGCTTTCTTTATCCAGCCCTGGAAGAAGATAGTTTGCTCAGTAACATATTACGGCATACTTAACTACAAAGTGTTCGGGAGTTGAGCGCTTACCGAGGTATCCGGATGGTTGCAGTCGAGGCCGATGTCCTCAGTGGTGTCCGGCCACTGTTTTTGTTTCCCGAAAAACAACTTCCACATCAGTACTAGGAAAAGGGCTAGAGACAATATGCACACTAATGGCGCACCAGACATGTGGTGCGCCACTCCTATATAGCAGTGGCGCACCGTGTGCTGGTGCGCCATTAGTGTGATAGACACTAATGGCGCACCACAACTCTGGTGCGCCACTACTAACAATTTTTTTCTTTTTTCCAAAAAATACTAATGGCGCACCGTGTGCTGGTGCGCCATTAGTGTGATAGACACTAATGGCGCACCACAAACATGGTGCGCCACTACTAACAAAATTTGTTTTTTGTTTTTTTTTCAAAAATACTAATGGCGCACCGTGGCACAGTGCGCCATCACTAGTGTTAACTAGTAATGGCGCACCAGTCACCCCGTCCGCCACTAGCTCTCCACCCCACATCCATCCACCCACCCATCTGTCACGACCGGATTTTTGGGGTAGTAATTTCCCAGAAAAACGGCCTTTGTGCTCACCAGCCCCAGGATTACTGTTAGCTGATGAGGCACCAACTTGATACAAGAATTCCAAGCAAGGTACAAAAATATGTAGTGCAAGACCATTGAGGCCTAGGAGTACAACACTTGGTTTCTAATGGTTGAGGGCGGAAGCGGTTGGGTACATCTGCGTCTATGGGACTCCATTTCCCACAAGAACAGCTGACCAGGATAACTCCTATCTTCGCGAGGCTGCTATCGTCAACACGTAGGCTCCGAGGTTGTCACCGTGATGCTTATCTCCATGCGCGAAAATCTGGCCAAGACAATAGCCAGGGACAAGCCAGTGAGTACGTTTGAATGTACTCGCAAACATTAAGAACACAGGTATAATATAATAAGGGACAATCCTGCTCCGAATTAATTATGATCACAACGTCTGCCACGAAAGTCTACGTTGCTCGCATGCAGAGATAATATGAACATGCAGTACGTGGGTGAGTACTATGAAAGTACTCGCAAGATAGTCCAAACATAAGATATACAAATGTAAACACGATGCATGAGAACAGATTAACAAGTGCAATCAGGCATAGAGATAATGATGCATGGGAAAACAAAAGAGAAGTCGGGCGGTAGTCCTCCCGAAATCCCAAAGTAAAATACTGAGGGCCAAGCGAGTGTCTGAATGACTCCTCGAGAGGAAAATGCAAGAGTAACCATGCCGCAGTCGGGCGTCTGAGTGACACCACATAAAGGGCTTATAAAAGATAAATAAACAACAAGCATGCCGCAGTCGGGCGTCTGAGCGACACCACATAAAGGGCTTATAAAAGATAAATAAACAACAAGCATGCCGCAGTCGGGCGTCTGAGCGACACCACATAAAGGGCTTATAAAAGAATAATCACAGTGAGTATCCAGGAGGTAGAACCATCCCAGGGGTACTCAATAAAATACATAATGTAAATGGTTAGTCCATAATAATAACAAAATTAAAGTATGATCCTCAGATGTCACAGGTCATAAACACAAATCTAGTCTAGCCGTTTCTCCATCCGAAGACCGTCACTGAGTCCTAGCTAATCCGTTCTCCATCCGAATACCGTTACTGAGTTCTAGTTAAATCGTTCTCCATCCGAATACCGTTACTATGATCCAGTTAGCCGTGTCTCCATCCGAAAACCGTCACTGAGTTCTAGTTAAATCGTTCTCCATCTGAATACCGTTACTATGATCCAACTCAGACTGTGGTCCTTACTCAAGAACATGGCTATCCAACAGGATATGTCCTCTGCAGAGGGAGTACTATTTTCCCACGAGTAACGGATTTACTTAGTCCATCGGGACTAATTCCGCCTACGGCCTTTTAATTGAAAACACGCCTGACCTGCACACACCAGCTTAACTCACCGATGTCTGGAATCACCCACGACACCTGCCAAGCAAAACTCTAAGTGGGGAGGCTACAACCTCGACGTAGCATGGGATCAAATTTCTATATGCGCGCTCTAAGGGGTGCCCCCCTCTCGGTCCCAACCGGAAACACCCATGCCCCCGGACCAAGTGGCATGCCTACCGGAGGCCTCCGGTATCTTCCACTGTGGCCTCTCTGTACGGTGTGTGCTTTGGTAAGGGGTTGACAACTTACTGAACCATACCCCGTCTGTGACAGGGACGAGTGGTGGTACCAACAAATAGGAAAGCTACTGACCAAGACTCGACCTACGACCGACTCAGGTGGTCCAAGTATCCTCCAACAATATTACCATTAGTGGAATAAATCACCACTCATCAAGCCTCACCATGCCATACCGGACATACTCGTATCGACGAAGGACTAGGGACAAGCTCGTGTCTACCCAAGACCACGACTTTCCCGGCTTCCCTCCGGTATGCATGAGGAGCTTACGAGGATGATCCAAATCACTAGTGTATCCATTGCTGACCACAAAATGTCTCCAAAAAGCACTCATGCGCGAGACTTCATCGTTACATAAAGATAACGCACACTCCAAGCCAAATGGTGTTGTAATCGTATCAAAACTCCACAACAAAATATTATGCCAGAGTTCAGAAATGCTTGCCTTCAAGAGTATGCAAGGGATGCACTTTTTGAAAGCTTTCTCTTTTCTCCAAAATTCCTATTTGAGAAATATCCAAATAACAAGTATTACAAACACAGTACAAAAAGTTATCTCAAATATTTTTGAAATAAATCTTCAAATAAACTAGATGGAATTTGAGAGAGGTAGGAAAAAGAATCAACTCATTTGGAGTTTTATTTTAAAAGTTATAGCCAGTCAAAGATCAGTCAAAGTTCTGTTTTATTAAAATCAGAAAAAGGAAAACGCTTCGGGGGAGAATACGCTTTCGAAGCAGAGAAGACGTACTCGGAACTCTGCGCTTTCACTTAAACAGAGAGAGAACGGCCGCGCGGGTCACTGACAATGGGTCCAAGGGGCCCACTGGTCAGGTTTGACCGTTTTTCCTCTCCCTCCTCTCTCTCAGCCCGAACGGGGCGGGGCTCCGGCGATCACCGTCGGCGAACGGCAGCTCCCCACGGGGTCCCGAGGGCAGGGATGGATCCGCCAGGCCGGGGCGGTCCTCGCGGTGGGCGCTAGGCAGGCGGGGACGGAGGAGGTCACCGGCGGTGAGCTCCGCGGCGGACGGAGGTTCGGGAGCAGAGTGGGTTTTTGGGCTCCGGTGGTTTCCGATCGAGGTTCGGTAGTTGGGCAGCTCCGCAAGGACAAGGAGAAGTTACTGGTGGCGTTGGTTGGGCAAAAGAGTGTCTGGCTGCGACGCATTGCACCGGAGTTCGGCGGCGGCCGAACTGGCCGGAGACGAGGAAGAAAGGACTTTCCCCGACGATTGCTGGCTGCGGGAGCACTACGGGGGTGGACTGGGGTTGCCTGAGCGCTCGG
Source organism: Triticum aestivum (assembly GCF_018294505.1). Taxonomy (NCBI): domain Eukaryota; kingdom Viridiplantae; phylum Streptophyta; class Magnoliopsida; order Poales; family Poaceae; genus Triticum; species Triticum aestivum. Next base: position 538,728,796 of record NC_057808.1, on the reverse strand, counting down.
AGGAGCACGGGGCCTCCTTTTATAGCACGACGGGGCTGGCTCCGCGGCGGTGGATAAGATCGATGACGGGTCGCCATTGCTGTAGCTGCAGGGCGTCGTGGCGGCGACGAAAGCGTGCCGACGAGCATGAGGATAAGCACGGGTTGTTCACTGGGGCAGCTGGCGTGCGCGGGTGGCTTGGGTGGCGCCGTCCACGGCAGAGCCCGCTGCCGACGCCGGCGTGCCGCCAAGGGAGCTCTAGCGGCGGCGCTGTAGGGCGCCAGTGCGGCTTGGAGCGTACTGGTGAGAGGGCGAGTGTGTGGCGCGGCTCTGCAGGCGAGCTGGGTCCAGTGACGGGACGCGTCGACCCGAGCGCACGCACGTGCCAAACACGCGCTCTGGCCGCGCCTAGAGCACGCACAGCAGGTGTTCGACGAAATGCCAGTGCGCGCTAGGGAGCTTGGGTGAGGCTGGCAGTCAACAGGCCAGGGTTAGGGACATCTGCGAGGTTAGTGGACATGCTGGATGGGTCAGGGGCTCAGGTCCACAATGCAAACCAGAGGACATGCCAAACTTGTTCCTGCACACAGGGTGCTCGACAGAATGCCATGGGCAACTAGGCAATTCTTGGGGTGGCCAAACTCTCCAGATCCTAGTCTCTTTAGGAGCTATGGAGAGTGGTAAGGTTAGTTTGGCAAAAACAGAAAGTTGATAGTGCAAGTTTTTGAGAAAACCAGTTTTTGGCAGAAACTAAAGGCTATCATTGCATGCACCAAAATTATGCCAATGGGTCCAATCTCCTGGACTTAAGGGTTTGGTAGGGAGGACTATAGGTAGGAAAAATCTCAAAGGTACTAGAGCAAAATAAAATGGGGTTGCAGTACAAACCACCAAACTGGACCAGAATAGAAATGAAGATGATTCACTCAAATTTCCCAAAGAACATCACTTGGTTTTTGCATGAAGATGAATTGTATGTATCCACTGACATCTCCAAACACTTGGAAGAATTTTTAAAGAAACATTTAAATGGGTTGTAGTGCAAAATACCTACTGGACCAGATTTGAAAAATTGATGTAGAGCTCAAAATCTCCAATGGCCAAAAGGTATTTTTGCATAAAAGTGATGTGGAGACATCACATGACATCCCCAAATTTTGGTGGAAATTTTGAATGCATTTGTCAAATGGTTGTTGTGCAAAACAGGCTCCAAATTCAAAGAAATCATTTTAAAAGAATAAAGCTCTGAGAAAACAAATCTAGCAAATTTAAATCCACTGATAAAGAATTGTTTTATTATAGAGAGTATTCAAGTCCAACAATACTCTTTGAAGGTTTTTCCACTAGAGGCAAAAATCCAAAATCACAAAGGTTAAAACTTGACAAAATGGAAAAGTTTTATTTCCTGGCAACATTTTAATAAATAAAACAAGGTCTAAATTTTTGGGTGTCACAACACTACCCCCTTAAGAAAAATCTCGTCCTCGAGATTTGTTAAAAGTTGTTTTGAACAAAAACTGTTTTTATCAAAAGAAATCATTTAATTGCACAAAAACAAAACGGCTACAGTGAGAGGGTAATAAGTGGTGGAAAACCACAGTGTGGTATACTGGCGTAGTGTGGAAAAATCCACGGTTTGGGAAAACGAGATATTTCTACGCAGATACAGTAATTTAGAATAAATTCTAAATTACCAAAATACGCTGGTCGCACCCGAGAGCACAGTGCTCTCTTTGGCTGACAGGTGGACCCAGGGCCCACTGTCGGCCTCTTCTCCTACCTCTGGCTCTCTCTTCTCTCTCGCGTGCTCTCCCGCGCTTCCTCCACCGGCGATGCCTAGCTCGTAGGATATCGAGGCCGTACCGTGGTAGTGCGCGGCGTGCTAGCTACCGGTGCAGCGTGCACTCACCTCGCGGGCCAGTGCGCTGTCGGCACTGCTCGCGGACTCGCCTCCGAACACCGGCGGTCGAGCGACGAGTGGCGCTGGTGGACCTCGCCCACCGTACACCGATCTCGAGCTATAAAACGATCGCGGGGCTCCTCTCTTCTTCCTCACACCTGGCCTCGTTCCCACTCCTCCTTCCTTCTCCTTCATTGCTGCTAGCAGGAGCTTGAGCCGAGGCTCTAATGGCAGAGGCGATGCCGGACTGGTATGTGGTCCTGGTGTGTGGAGGCTTTGCGGTGCTGCTGGGGTTCTCCGTGCTCCTGTGCGCGATGATCCTGGATGATCGTCGTGATGCTGCCGCTCGAGTGTTAGCTCTTCGCGGCGGCAGAGATCACGTGGATTAGGCGCGGCTTCGAGGGCCAACTGCTGTCGGTGTGCTGGGGCAGCTCGCGCTCGAATGAACACTCACAAATCTCTCTTACTGAGACTGTGGTGTCCTCGAGTGTGGTTAGTTAGGCGCAAAATGTGCTCAAGGATTTGTAAAAGTGCTCGAGGTCGAGTGGTTGCTGCTGAGAGTTTGCTGTTACGATGCTGCGCGAATAAAAAATCTATGCCGTGAAAATATATACGCAGCAGTGACTCGGGGAAAGAAAATCTCCTCAAAAACATGTCGCGCGAGGAAAAAATAATTGAGACAAAACTAACAGCAGTAAAACTGCTCACATAACTGAAACTAAAGCAAAAAATCGGATCCGTCGCACAAAATTTGGGAACCACGAACATGCTACAACACATAAAGTACTGGGATAATAAAATACAGCGGGGACGTTTACAAGGAAAACGGCAAAAAGACAGGGTCCTGAGAAAACGCCTCTGGCACTGGGGCACACTCCTCTTCTATCGGGGGAAGCGGGTTGACCAGTCGATGAATGCGCCCTTCTTGGTCAGGCCTCAGTGGTCTGCCAATAGCGATCCGAGGATTTAAATCAGCGAGGCTCTGGAGATAACCCATTACTCGCTGAGTTAAACGCTCCTGGGCAATAACGTACTGGGCAAGGTTGGCCGGTACTGGATCTCTCTCAATACGTCCACCGGGAAAAGATGCAACTTCTCCGGGTGCTGCACGACTCGGAAAATAATAGTATCCTCGCTCACTGGCATAGGGTACCGCGAATCGAAGACGAGTGAGCGCCTCGTATGCAGCAGCTTCTATGGCCATATGCGGAGTCGGCATGGATTTCCCCACGAAGGAGACTTCCGTTGGGTCTTGGTTTGGGTATGCGGGAGGGATGTGCACCACTGCCCAATATTTTGAGGTGGAAGGGGTGATCCTCGATTTGAGCAACTCGTACTGGGGTGGACGGGTGGCGCTCATGGTACTGCAGGTAAAGTCCCACAATAATTTAACAAAACTACCCAGGGTTGCGTCTGGGGTCCTCAGATAAATACTGGGGGTTGGCATGGCAAGGTATGGCTGTGAGTGCGGCGCACAAAGGCGAGGGGCACTCGGCAAGGTCACGAGGTGGCCTTTATATAGCATCGGGGCTGGGATTAATCACTGGGGAAAAGGTGACTGGTTGCCGATCCTGTACTTGGATCAAAGCCACAGGTATACGTATCACATAAATGTGACGCGTTACTGTGGGTGCCTTCGGGGTTGGTCTAGGTAGCTGTGCCCGAAAAAAATGCAACTGTACGCTAACGTACATATGCATAGGTTACTACTCCAAAAATAAGGGCGCTCAAGCAGACAGCATGTAATAAAAGCGATACAAGATCACACCATTACAAAGCGTGGGAAAACTAAGGCTCGATACAACTCGAGCGACTTAGTCTACTTCGTTAATGTCTAAGTGGGCTGGCCTGGCGGTTGCCGAGGTTTCTCCATGGGTTTCGCCGTCGGGATTTGCCGGCTGAGGTTGAGGGGTTGCAGGGTTGGGGTAGTGGTGATGACCAACGCGGGGGTTGTTGGCCACAATCCCGTTGGAATGGGTTCCCAAAAGGCGACGAAGCGCTTCTGGGGTCACCAAAGCACTCTGGTTGATGGCTGGCGCGGACCTCAAGGGGTCGATCGGGTGTCCGAACAGCACGACTGGGTTGTCGACGTCGGGCTCCGCTTCTCTTCTCGCCGGGGCTCGGCGAACCAGCTCCCCACGAGCTGCGATCAGATCAAGGGTGACCTGATCGAACAGTTGCTCTAGTGCGCTTACATAGCGCACCAGATGCAACAGTGCCGGATCCGTCTCGTGATCTCCGTTGGCAACCTGGGGCAGCCTACCATACCCGTCACGACTGGGGTAGTAGTAGAATGAGCGACAGTTAACTCTGGGCGACAAGTGCCGGAGTTGAACTATAGCTTCTCGGGCTGCTAGTTGGATGGCTTGTGTCTCAAAGGAAGTTGTCCTTCCAGTGAACCTGTAGGGGCGTTCTGGCGACAGACCCCTACCGTAGATGTGCACAGTGGCCCAGTACTGACGGCTCTCACCGTACATGGGTCCCTGGTACACAACATACTCAGGAGGCTCTTCTAACGCATAGGCACGGCGGGTGAGGTTTGCGAGCACGGTCACAAAACCTCCCAGGTTGGTCGCTGTGGTTTCATTGTGAACGATGGGACCAGGCATCGTGGCTTGGTTTTGGGAAAGAGGATGTGATGTGTTGTGGCTGGCGTGCCCTTTTAATAGGAAAAGGGGACGGAGTCTTCCTCCGCACGCTTGCGATAGAGACGGGTTGGGTGTCGGTCACTGGCGCGTGATCGACGGGCTAGGCTGATAGGTTGGGCACCGTCCGCCGAAAGGCGTCGGGTCACTGTGGGGCTATCTTACGCGGGAAGCTAGACCGGGGTTAGGCTAAGGTCTGGTGGCTGGGTTAACCTAGGTTTATTGACCTGGCTAAGATAGGATTAGCCAGTGGTCAGCCTGGCTCTGATACCAAGTCTGTCACGACCGGATTTTTGGGATAATAATTTCCCAGAAAAACGGCCTTTCTGCTCACCAGCCCCAGGATTACTGTTAGTTGATGAGGCACCAACTTGATACAAGAATTCCAAGCAAGGTACAAAAATATGTAGTACAAGACCATTGAGGCCTAGGAGTACAACACTTGGTTTCTAATGGTTGAGGGCGGAAGCGGTTGGCTACATCTGCGTCTATGGGACTCCATTTCCCACAAGAACAGCTGACCAAGATAACTCCTATCTTCGCGAGGCTGCTATCGTCAACACGTAGGCTCAGAGGTTGTCACCGCGATGCTTATCTCCATGCGCGAAAATCTGGCCAAGACAATAGCCAGGGACAAGCCAGTGAGTACGTTTGAATGTACTCGCAAACATTAAGAACACGGGTATAATATAATAAGGGACAATCCTGCTCCGAATTAATTATGATCACAACATCTGCCACGAAAGTCTGTGTTGCTCGCATGCAGAGATAATATGAACATGCAGTACGTGGGTGAGTACTATGAAAGTACTCGCAAGATAGTCCAAACATAAGATATACAAATGTAAACACGATGCATGAGAACAGATTAACAAGTGCAATCAGGCATAGAGATAATGATGCATGGGAAAACAAAAGAGAAGTCGGGCGGTAGTCCTCCCGAAATCCCAAAGTAAAAATACTGAGGGCCAAGCGAGTGTCTGAATGACTCCTCGAGAGGAAAATGCAATAGTAACCATACCGCAGTCGGGCGTCTGAGCGACACCACATAAAGGGCTTATAAAAGATAAATAAACAACAAGCATGCCGCAGTCGGGCGTCTGAGCGACACCACATAAAGGGCTTATAAAAGAATAATCACAGTGAGTATCCAGGAGGTAGAACCATCCCAGGGGTACTCAATAAAATACATAATGTAAATGGTTAGTCCATAATAATAACAAAATTAAAGTATGATCCTCAGATGTCACAGGTCATAAACACAAATCTAGTCTAGCCGTTTCTCCATCCGAAGACCGTCACTGAGTCCTAGCTAATTCGTTCTCCATCCGAATACCGTTACTGAGTTCTAGTTAAATCGTTCTCCATCCGAATACCGTTACTATGATCCAGTTAGCCGTGTCTCCATCCGAAAACCGTCACTGAGTTCTAGTTAAATCGTTCTCCATCCGAATACCGTTACTATGATCCAACTCAGACTGTGGTCCTTACTCAAGAACATGGCTATCCAACAGGATATGTCCTCTGCAGAGGGAGTACTATTTTCCCACGAGTAACAGATTTACTTAGTCCATCGGGACTAATTCCGCCTACGGCCTTTTAATTGAAAACACGCCTGACCTGCACACACCAGCTTAACTCACCGATGTCTGGAATCACCCACGACACCTGCCAAGCAAAACTCTAAGTGGGGAGGCTACAACCTCGACGTAGCATGGGATCAAATTTCTATATGCGCGCTCTAAGGGGTGCCCCCCTCTCGGTCCCAACCGGAAACACCCATGCCCCCGGACCAAGTGGCATGCCTACCGGAGGCCTCCGGTATCTTCCACCGTGGCCTCTCTGTATGGTGTGTGCTTTGGTAAGGGGTTGACAACTTACTGAACCATACCCCGTCTGCGACAGGGACGAGTGGTGGTACCAACAAATAGGAAAGCTACTGACCAAGACTCGACCTACGACCGACTCAGGTGGTCCAAGTATCCTCCAACAATATTACCATTAGTGGAATAAATCACCACTCATCAAGCCTCACCATGCCATACCGGACATACTCGTATCGACGAGGGACTAGGGACAAGCTCGTGTCTACCCAAGACCACGACTTTCCCGGCTTCCCTCCGGTATGCATGAGGAGCTTACGAGGATGATCCAAATCACTAGTGTATCCATTGCTGACCACAAAATGTCTCCAAAAAGCACTCATGCGAGAGACTTCATCGTTACATAAAGATAACGCACACTCCAAGCCAAATGGTGTTGTAATCGTATCAAAACTCCACAACAAAATATTATGCCAGAGTTCAGAAATGCTTGCCTTCAAGAGTATGCAAGGGATGCACTTTTTGAAAGCTTTCTCTTTTCTCCAAAATTCCTATTTGAGAAATATCCAAATAACAAGTATTACAAACACAGTACAAAAAGTTATCTCAAATATTTTTGAAATAAATCTTAAAATAAACTAGATGGAATTTGAGAGAGGTAGGAAAAAGAATCAACTCATTTGGAGTTTTATTTTAAAAGTTATAGCCAGTCAAAGATCAGTCAAAGTTCTGTTTTATTAAAATCAGAAAAAGGAAAACGCTTCGGGGGAGAATACGCTTTCGAAGCAGAGAAGACGTACTCGGAACTCTGCGCTTTCACTTAAACAGAGAGAGAACGGCCGCGCGGGTCACTGACAGTGGGTCCAAGGGGCCCACTGGTCAGGTTTGACCGTTTTTCCTCTCCCTCCTCTCTCTTAGCCCGAACGGGGCGGGGCTCCGGCGATCGCCGTCGGCGAACGGCAGCTCCCCACGGGGTCTCGAGGGCGGGGATGGATCCGCCAGGCCGGGTCGGTCCTCCCGGTGGGCGCTAGGCAGGCGGGGACGGAGGAGGTCACCGACGGCGAGCTCCGCGGCGGATGGAGGTTCGGGAGCAGAGTGGGTTTTTGGGCTCCGGTGGTTTCCGATCGAGGTTGGGTAGTTGGGTAGCTCCGCAAGGACAAGGAGAAGTTACTGGTGGCGTTGGTTGGGCGAAAGAGTGTCTGGCTGCGACGCATTGCACCAGAGTTCGGCAGCGGCCGAATTGGCCGGAGACAAGGAAGAAAGGACTTTCCCCGACGATTGCTGGCTGCGGGAGCACTACGGGGGTGGACTGGGATTGCCTGAGCGCTCGGAGGAGCACGGGGCCTCCTTTTATAGCACGACGGGGCTGGCTCCGCAGCGATGGATAAGATCGACGATGGGTCGCCGTTGCTGTAGCTGCAGGGCGTCGTGGCGGCGACGAACGCGTGCCGACGAGCATCAGGATAAGCACGGGCTGTTCCCTGGGGCAGCTGGCGTGCGCGAGTGGCTTGGGCGGCGCCATCCACGGCAGAGCCCGCTGCCGACGCCGGCGTGCCGCCAAGGGAGCTCTAGCGGCGGCACTATAGGGCGCCAGTGCGGCTTGGAGCGTACTGGTGAGAGGGCGAGTGTGGCGCGGCTCTGCAGGCGAGCTGGGTCCAGTGACGGGACGCGTCGACCCGAGCGCACGCACGTGCAAAACGCGCGCTCTGGCCGCGCCCAGAGCACGCACAGCAGGTGTTCGACGAAATGCCAGTGCGCGCTAGGGAGCTTGGGTGAGGCTGGCAGTCAACAGGCTAGGGTTAGGGACATGCTGGATGGGTCAGGGGCTCAGGTCCACAATGCAAACCAGAGGACATGCCAAACTTGTTCCTGCACACAGGGTGCTCGACAGAATGCCATGGGCAAGTAGGCAATTCTTAGGGTGGCCAAACTCTCCAGATCCTAGTCTCTTTAGGAGCTATGGAGAGTGGTAAGGTTAGTTTGGCAAAAACAGAAAGTTGATAGTGCATGTTTTTGAGAAAACCAGTTTTGGGCAGAAACTAAAGGCTATCATTGCATGCACCAAAATTATGCCAATGGGTCCAATCTCCTGGACTTAAGGGTTTGGTAGGGAGGACTATAGGTAGGGAAAAGCTCAAAGGTACTAGAGCAAAATAAAATGGGGTTGCAGTACAAATCACCAAACTGGACCAGAATAGAAATGAAGATGATTCACTCAAATTTTCCAAAGAACATCACTGGGATTTTGCATGAAGATGAATTGTATGTATCCACTGACATCTCCAAACACTTGGAAGAATTTTTAAAGAAACATTTAAATGGGTTGTAGAGCAAAATACCTACTGGACCAGATTTGAAAAATTGATGTAGAGCTCAAAATCTCCAATGGCCAAAAGGTATTTTTGCATAAAAGTGATGTGGAAACATCACATGACATCCCCAAATTTTGGTGGAAATTTTGAATGCATTTGTCAAATGGTTGTTGTGCAAAACAGGCTCCAAATTCAAAGAAATCATTTTAAAAGAATAAAGCTCTGAGAAAACAAATCTAGCAAATTTAAATCCACTGATAAAGAATTGTTTTATTATAGAGAGTATTCAAGTCCAACAATACTCTTTGAAGGTTTTTCCACTAGAGGCAAAAATCCAAAATCACAAAGGTTAAAACTTGACAAAATGGAAAAGTTTTATTTCCTGGCAACATTTTAATAAATAAAACAAGGTCAAAATTTTTGGGTGTCACACCATCCATCCATCCATCTAGAGAAAAGGCACCCTGCAGCACGGCCTCTCCCTCTCCCTCTCTCGCTCGTCTCTCCCTGCTCCCTCCCCCACCCACGAAACCCTCACCGCCGCTGCGTACGCTGCTCGATTCCGGCGTGTTCCGGCGGCCCTCGCTGGCGCGCAGCACTGATCCGTGCTCCCCTGCCGCCGCTCTTCCCTTCCCTCCGGCCAGATCCGCCTCTCGCGGCGCCGAGAGATCACCCACGACCCCTCCCCATGGCTAGGGTTTCGAGGGTGGCGTCCCCTCCAACTCCGGCGTGTCTCTGGCGACTCTGCTCCGCCCTCTCCGACGCCCACCGCAAGTCCCACGGGCGGCTCCTCCTCATGGTCGGTGCTCCTGCACCCAGTGGCTGCGGGGCAGACACACGCGGCGGGTAAACTCCGGCGAGACGGCGGTGCACTGCATCGGCTAAAGCACCCACATGGTGAGCCCCTCTGCACTCCTCTGTTTCCCCCTTTTCCTTGTATAATGATGCTTCACATTGCTTGATATGAATGTTATTTTGGTCAATCTTCACTTCCGCCTAGCTAGCTAAAAGAAACGTGTGTTTGTTTATGTATGCTATAACAAATCCCGTACGTGTATGCTAGCTAAAAGAAGCAACCAAGCTAGTAGCTTAATTGATATACAGGAAACTAGCTAGATGTGCGTCCCTAGCAATGTGTTCATCAGGCCGCTCTCAGGTATCGTTTGAGTGCGCCAATTAGTTCGGCCAGCCTCTATGATTTATTCTCATAGTTGCCGGAGTGCTTCTATTTGTGAAAAATTTGACGCAACAAAAAAATGTTAATCAGTCCGCTCTCTCAAAGTCAAGTTTGGGTTGCTGCATATGAATGGATTTCTTTTCTCAGTTTGGGAGCTAGGTACTGGTGGAGGTGGTGTATCCATAGATAGCATACACTTGCGCATTTTTTTGAGTTCTTCTGTTGCGAATGAAAACAACCATCATGGATCTCCTCTGTTTTCAAGCAGCTTGCTTCTCCATGTATGTCTTATGCAGCATATTCATCTTGCTCCTCTTTTATTCAGTAGCAACGGAAGTTGATGAAATTTAAGTGTCGTGTTGTTCTAGAGATGCAGGGAGGGAGGGACGTCCATGGATTGGACTGCAAGGATTGGATGCAAACCAATGCACATGCGGAGGAGAGATGCAAGCCATGCCATGACCTGAAGGTCCCTGCCGTGAACCCCTTCCCCTTGACGTGTATAATCATGCTCAACATATGATTTTTTTTAATCTTCAATTCAGCCTAGCTAGCTGTTGTAGTACTTGCTTGTCTCCTTCCAAATGTTGCCCCAGTCTGTTGAGTTTCTTATTGCTCCAGGTAGTACTGCTATTTTTCTGCTCTGCAATTTGACGTGCATGGTTCCAGGCTCCCAGTCTACCACTTTTGTTGCTGTGATGTCGAGCTCTGCTTTCTTTATTATCACGAGTTGCAAAATTAGTAGGAAGTAAACTTTTGTTAACTTGTTGGCTAAACCAATGGAACTACTGTTATATTTGATTTGTCGCTCAACTAGTTCTGCAATGATTGGATCGAATGATGGCATGACCCTACTATTATCATTGCAATTATCTTGGTCTTATAGATGTTATTGTTCCTGTCATATAGCACATGCTACTTTCTTTATTAGTTGGCTACTGGTTCTATTTGTTCAAATGTATAAGTGCTAATGTTTCTTTGTTATGGACTATATCTTTCCTTGCCAATTCCCTCTCTCTTAAATCTGATTTGGACAGATGCTACACTGGTCTCTTCACTTTCTTTCTTTCTCTCCTACTCTCATTGATAAGAACAGGTGCTCCTTAATCTTGCCATGCCAGTGATGGTGTCCTGAGGTTCTCATCATTACTTAACAACAGATGTTGCACTACTTACCATGTAATTCTGGAAATATATGCTCATATCTAGTTCTGCATAAAAATGACGTATTGACATGTTATAAATAGTTTGTTTGTCTTTCTGTTTATTTTGTTACATTTTGCAGGGATAAAGTGAAGAAAAAGAAGAAAAGATTACTAGAAGATTAGTTTTAGGATTTTCTTTTATTTCCTTGCAATTTTCCTTTTATTGGAAACTTGTAAAGACATTGTAATATTCTTACTATAATAAAAACTATGATTCTATTTCATTTTTTGTTTTTAAATTATTTTTCCTTATAGGTTGTTTTCTGTAAATTTAGATTTTTTTTTGTTTTCCAAATACATTACTAGTGGCGCATTTAAGCCCTTATTAGTGGCGCACCTTCCTTTATTACTAGTGGCGCACCTATAAGGTTATTAGTGGCGCACCTGGAGGGAATACCAGTGGAGCACCAAATGATATACTAATAGCGCACGGCGTGATGCGCCATTAGTATCTGGTATACTAATAGCGCACCAGTGGTGCACCATTAGTATTTAATACTAGTGGCGTGGTACTAGTGGCGCACCAGTAGTGCGCCATTAGTAGGCAAAACTGGTGCGCCACTAGTAGGCCTTTTCCTAGTAGTGCATCCCTTTGTGCGTTGTGCCGAAGAAGTTTTGAAGGGTCCGCGGTCCTTCTGGATTAAACTCCCACATGCGGAGAGGCCTACGCTGGCATGGCAGGGCTCAGCGGACTAGCATTACTTGAATCACGTTGACAATATCGATGTCCTTCTCAAGGAGGGTTCGGATGCGGCTTTGTAGAGTCTGCACTTCATCAACTGATCCCCAGTCTAGCCCCTTATTAATCCATGATGCAAGCTGTAACGGAGGACCAGAACGGAACGCAGGTATAGCTGCCCACTTGGTACCGCGGGGTTCTGTGATGTAAAACCACTCCCGCTGCCATTGGTTGGATGTTTCGGTGAAAGAGCCTTTTGGCCAGAGAATATTGGTAAGCTTGTTTCCCTTCGATCACCTTCGGCTTCACACGGTCTTGAGCCATAAGCCGAAGTGTGGGGGGAATTCGGAGGAAGGCCTCACACGTGATGATAAACGCCGAGATGTGGAGGAAAGAATCTGGGGCTACATCATGAAAATCTAGTCCGTCATAAAACATGAGCCCCCGGACGAAGGGGTGAAGAGCGAACCCTAGCCCTCGGAGGAAGTGAGAGATGAATACGACCCTCTCGCTAGATCTGGGAGTCGGAATAACCTGTCCTTGAGTAGGAAGCCTGTGGGGGATCTCCGTGGTCAGGTATCTGGCCGCCCGAAGCTTCGCAATGTCCTCCTCTGTAACAGAGGAAGCCACCCATAGGCCGTGGACTGGGTCTGGACATGATTGCGAAGCTTGAAGCAATGAAGTCGAACCTTGGGTGCTAGAACTCGAGGTTGGAAAGGCTGGGGAGAGGTTTGGCGTAAAAAGAGGCGGCCCTTGGCTCCTTTATAAAGACAATGGGTATCGAACGCCTCCTCCTAAGCCTGAAAACCTGCCTATTCCTAAGGAATCTTTCCAGTGGAAACGGTTGGGTTACCCACGCTCGCATTGCTGAGAATCCAGCGGTAAGGGGAACACGATCCCTGCTTCGACAAGACGTGCCAATAAAAACCGCGCCTTGAAACGTGGAACGGCAGGATAAGAAACGGTTCGAAATAATGACCGGACAAACGTGATGTCACGTTACAAAAAGTTGTCAGCAGATTGGACTCGTGAAAAATTATATTCTCTACGGTTGTGTGTTGTACTTGTGTTGCAGATCCGGACACGTTCGTCCGAAGACTATCTTGGAGTATTCGGGAAAGGGAACCCGCCTTGCAATGCCGAAGACAATCTGCACGCGGGACACCTCATCATTGAAGCCTGGTTTAGGGGCTACTGAGTGAGTCCTGGACGAAGGGGTCCTCGGGCGTCCGGCTTGTTAGCCATGGGCCGGACTGATGGGCCGTGAAGATACGAAGACCGAAGACTCTCAGCCGTGTCCGGATGGGACTCTCCTTGACGTGGAAGGCAAGCTTGGCGATCAAATATGAAGATTCCTTTTCCCTTTAACCGACTTTGTACAACCCTAGCCCCCTCCGGTGTCTATATAAACCGGAGGGCTTAGTCCGGAAACATATACAATTATAGTCATACAGGCTAGACTTCTAGGGTTTTAGCCATTATGATCTCGTGGTAGATCAGCTCTTGCAATACTCATATTCATCAAGATCAATTAAGCAGGAAGTAGGGTATTACCTCCATAGGGAGGGCCCGAACCTGGGTAAACATTGTGTCCCCTGTCTCCTATTACCATCGACCTTAGACGCACAGTTCCGGACCCCCTACCCGAGATTCGCCGGTTTTGACACCGACAACGGGAGTCTAGAGTCAAGCTCCGGATCCGGCGGCAAATCGCTTTCCAGGGGGGTGGGGTGGGGGGGTCATTCAGGACGGATTCTGCAAGGACCATACATTGGACATGCTAAAAAAGATCGGGATAGATTGGAACCTGACAGGACGATTTGGATCCATAGTACACCTGCCTTCTGATGACCTTAGGCAAGTGCTCGGCGGCGACCGCCGTCATGGCGGCGATACGAGTAGGAGCAGCCGCACCGAAACCATCAGCACCACTCGTCCGCATTCCCCCAATGTCAGCGCCACGCGCGGGGATTTGGAGGCTATGTAGGGATTTGGGGGAAATGGGGAAACTGTGGAGATAAGCTAACGGTTGGGAACTACTAATGGCACTATATATATGTTGTATACGGCACACTGTTTGTACATGTCGTTTGTGTTAGGTATTACAACGTGACACATGATTTCTGCACCAAACCGTGTGAGAAGACAACGTAGGTTAGACACGGTTGCCGTTACATAACCGTATGTGATGTACTACCCTGTCCATATAATTGAGTTATGATGAGATACCGTGCAAACAGCTGCTCCGCGGATATCCATAAAAAAACAGCAGCTCTGCATATAGAGATGGCGGCGGCAGCCTAGGCAGCGGCTACCGGAGAAGAGGTCAATCCTCGGTCGGTGGGCGGTGGCGGCATCATAGGAGGTCAATCCTCGGTCTGCGACAGGAGATAGGAGGAGCTCAACCATCGAGGTCGGCGGCAGTGTGATTCGAGCACATCCATCACGGTCTATGGCGGGATAGTGGAGGTCGAACTTCAGGCGGCAGCCGCACTAAGCTTTGCTCCTCGACCCTACTGTCTCGGCGTGCCGCCGCATCGCCCTTGTATGTCTGCTGGGTGGAGGTCGCCGCGCGGCTAATTAATTAAGGTATTCTTTTCATGAGTGGCTAAATTGAGGTATTCAATTCCTAAGTGTAGTGTTGTACTAGTACTCTGTGTGTAAATTGACTGGCCATTAATTTTTGTCATAGCACGTCTGGATAACAACATGGAGCGCCCTCAGTAATTATTAAAATAAAACCTTGTGATTTATGGACGCATCTTTGGACAGCAGTTAATCCGTGTATTAATGTTGTTGTTTTGTTTTTAATTACCATTCGTGTGCTGCAGATGGAATGATCTCGATGGATGAAGAATCGAAAAACCACAGATTTTATCAGTGGCGTGACTGTATGAATTTGGCTAAAAGTACAAAGAGGAGAATTGGTGATGCGGATTACATCCTGTGTCCATGTACTGATTGTGCCAATACAGAGTCACATGAAGTTGTAGATGTCCAGATGCACTTAGTCTCTAGGGGATTCATGGATGGATATACACGTTGGACCAGACATGGTGAAGAGGAGGTCATGGATGAAGATACCCAAGGCAGCGAGATGCCAAACCCCGATCAGTGTCACATGGATGTTAAATCTAACATCAAGGCAGAGGCGTCAAGCTACCAATGGAACACCGGAAAGCCGAAACGCCCACTGGAAGACCAAGACGTCGACGCAGATGATGACGATCTTGATATGCCAGATTTTGTTGCAATGAGTGCAGATTTCGAGGGCCCGGAAAAGGATATGATTCGGTACAGGGATCTGCCAACCATTGATGCGGACTCCAAGAAAGAATTGTATCTAGGATGCAAAAAGAAATATTCCAGGTTGAGTGCCACCCTGGTGCTTCTCAGATTTAAAGCAGCAAACGGTCTATCAAACAAGGGCTACACAGAGATGTTAGGTCTTTTGAAAGAAATTCTTCTGGAAGATAATGTGCTCCCCAGAAGCACGAATGAAGCGAAGAAAATTGTTTGCCCATTGGAACTTGAAGTACAGAAGATACACGCTTGTGTGAATTATTGTATATTCTACCGTGGTGAGTACAAAGATTTTCATGCATGTCCCACATGCAAGCATGCACGATACAAGCGCTGAAGAGCAAAGGACAAGTACAAATTGGACGACGAGATCAAGACAGGAATCCCGTTCAACGTTGTTTGGCACTTGCCTTTAATTCCAAGGTTGAGGCGTTTGTTTGCAAACCCTAGAGAGGCAAAGAGGTTGCGGTGGCATCATGATGAGCGAATTGCAGATAGGTTTATGAGGCACCCAAAAGATGGGGCTCAGTGGGAATTAATCGACAAAAAGTTTGAAAATTTTGCCAAGGGTCCTAGAAACATAAGGCTCGGGGTGTGTACTGACGGGATGAATCCTTTTGGCGATATGAGCACCAATCACAGCACATGGCCGGTGCTTCTGTGCATATATAACCTAGCTCCTTGGTTGTGTATGAAGAAAAAATACATTATGATGTCAATGATTATCCAAGGCCCGAAGCAACCTGTAAATGACATCGACATTTACTTTCAGCTACTGGTAGAAGAACTGCTGACAGTATGGATAGATGTGCCTGCTGTAAAATGTTATGATGCTTACAAAAAGGAGATTTTTGATCTACATGCGATGCTGGTGCACACCATTCAAGATATGCCGGCATTAGGCAACACATCGGGGCAGAAAACAAGGGGAGATGTAGGGTGTGTCACATGCATGGATAGGACAGCTAGCAGAAGACTTCCCAACTCGCACAAAACAGTGTATTTGCGTCATCGTAGGTTCTTACGGAAAAATCACCCATACCGAAAGATGAAGGCTGAATTTGATGGTACGACAGAGGCAGCTGCGGCCCCAAGACCCTATGAAGGGGAGGTGGTTCACAACATGGCTAAAAAATTAATGTTGTGCTTGGAAAGAACCACCCTTTGACGGTGAAACTAACACCCAAGGATCAAGTGTTTAAGAAGAAATCGGTGTTCTGGAAATTACCTTACTGGGAGATTCTACGTGTACATCACTCCATCGATGTCATGCACGTAGAGAGAACGTATGTGAAAGCATCCTTGGTACTCTGCTCAAGATTAAAGGTAAAAGAAAGGATGGTGACGGTTCACGGCTCGATATGCTTGCTGATCAATCACAACGCAAGAGTGAAGCAGAAGATGGTGACAAATTCATCAAAGCTCACAAGAGTTACAATTTTAGTACAAAAGAAGCAACACAGTTCTTCACCTATTTGTTGTCAGTTAAGACACCCTCTTCCTACTGCGCAAACATCAAAAGTCTCGTGGATGTGAGCTCAGGTAAAATGAAGTTGGGACACATGAAGTCACATGATTGCCACGTAATGTTGACACAAATCCTCCCGGTGGCCATCAAGAATCTGATGGACAAAGATATAAGAAACACACTCATTGACCTCTGTGATTTCTTCAACCAACTATGGTAGAAAGTTGTAGATCCTGAAGAGTTGGATCATATGCAAGATGATATTACAAGAATATTGTCCAACCTAGAGATGTTTTCCCACCGTCATTCTTTGATATCATGGTCCATCTCACTGTGCACCTTGTCGACGAGATAAAGTATTGTGGTCCTGTGTTTCTTCGCAACATGTATCCCTTCGAGCGGTTCATGGGAATCCTGAAGCGCTTTTGTCGGAACCGAAACCATCGAGAGGCAAGCATCCTACAAGGTTATACCGTGGAGGAGGTGTTTGAGTTTTTCACTGAATACATGAAACAAAGACCTATAGGTTTGCCCATCTCTCGCGACGAGGGAAGGCTGAAAGGTAAGCCAGTCCTTGTTGGCACGCAAATGGCTGCACCCGGAGAATTGGTAGAGAAAGCCCATTTGACGGTACTGCTTAATAGCCCAGTTCTAATCGCTTATGCCGAAGAACACTTGGTGGAGATACGCCAAAGATTCTTACCAATAGTGCCTTTATGAGATCTGGAGATGAAGGAGCACACTAAGAACTACGCCGAATGGCTGAAGAATCGTTTGGCACAAGGATCCATCGATGACATTGCTACGTGGTTGGCACAAAAGCCATCACCTACGGTGCTGACATACCAAGCATATGACATAAATGGATACACGTTCCACACTAAGGAACATGATAATAAGACCTCATATCAGAACAGCTCTGTTTGAATAGAATTCATGACTGTAAATGAAGCTGATAAAAGGGTATACTATGGAATCATCAAAGAGATTTGGGAGCTCAACTATGTGAAAGTTAAGGTGGCATTATTCAGGTGCGCATATGGATCCCTCTTGGTCAGGTAAGGATTGATGAGTACAGGAAGACATGTGTTAACAGGACAACGATGGCATATCACGCGGACCCATTCATTCTTGCCGGCGATGCTACCCAAGTTTTCTTTGTGGAAGACCCCTTGCATAAGAACGGCCATTTAGCGATGCATGGGAAGAGAAGGGTACTGGGTGTCGACGATGTTGCCGATCAAGACGAGTCCAATGAATTTGATGAGTTGCCAGCCAAGGGATCACGCACCAGTGCAACTGAGAAGCGTAAAATCATCAAAAAGCCCAAGTTCATTCGGGGTCAACTTAATGATCCCAGTTCCCCCATGTACATGGGAAATAAGCTGTAAGACTAGTCTTTATGCCTACCCTGCAACTTAATTCGTTCAATTTAGAACTGCCGCGTGTACTGAATTTGTGACTTATGCCCAATTTTCTGTTGATGTAAGAACCGTTAATATGTTGACCTTGATATGCTGTCAGCTCAGGCAATGAATATGAACTGTTTTTTGTTATTATTATTATTATTATTATTATTATTATATCATAGAGGTAGCACACTCAATTGATCTCACTACAGTATGTGTGAACAAATATATGCAATCTGGTTTGCGAATAGCACAGGGTTCGTTGATGAAAGCCGTGTGCCGACCAAACCACGCCACCACGCCCACGATCTGAGTCGTGCTTTCTGATTGGCCAGAACCCAAACCCCACGGATTGTACGTCTGCACCGTTGGATGCTCCCAGATCGAACTGTGATCCTCATCCCTTTCGACAGCACATGCAGTTCCGGTTGTAATTTTATTTTTATGCACAAAATGCACGTTAATCTCAAAAATGTCTTAAATATAGCTAACGATACCTCAAATGCGCCAGAAAATCAAACACGTGGTATATTGGTGATTGCGTACCGTGGGGAAATTTTTATGAGGCCAAATGATGAAGTCACGGGCCACAGGAGTTTGAATTGACATGTCTCCTTTTGGAAAACCATGATCCTTCATGTGAGATGCTCCAGTTTGGAAGGAGCGGTCATCAAAACTTGTGCCAAACTTTACCAATTTTTTTCCACGGGGTCGTGAGAGCATGCCACAGGCACACATTGATTTTGATGATGTCTGAACTCCATCTGAATTTCCTGTAATTAAAATACCAACTAGGCCTACGCCAGTGGCCGCACCTCGCGGCCGAAATGTTTGAAACTTCTCCCCGCTTCTTGAACAAACGGATGAAAACTCACAAAGCGACGCACAAATGATCTGTACACCTTTGCTAGGCTGATAGTAAGGGGGTATCATAGCTAGTATCATGCATGCCAACTAGGAAATTTTGATGGGCTGTCATAGAATTAATTAAATGAAGAAAGAGAGGGTTAAGTATCATATAATGAAACCGTATCATAATGAATGCTATGCTACTATGTGTCATGCATGACAATATAAATAAAGTACTACATATGATACTAGCTACTCTATGATACTATGAATTAGAGCAAGTACACAACAGAGTGACATAATTAAGACTAGCCACAATGGGTAGTAACATAGAATGTTACTAGTCTATGTTACTACCTCTATAGTGGGGAGTAACATATGTGTAGTAACATGCAACACTTCATTTATTAGGCTATAGACTCATCTTGCCTTGAGATGTGTGATGTTACTCATACTACTAGTAAGACTAGCCACAATGGGTAGTAACATAGACTAGTAACATGCCCATGTTACTAGTCTATGTTACTACCTCTATAGTGGGGAGTAACATATGTGTG
>NC_057808.1:538699377-538709377 GCF_018294505.1 Triticum aestivum | reverse complement strand
TAGTAGTAACTAGCTATGTTGCCACATCATCTATTTAACCTAGATATGTGTGATGTAACTACCTATATGGGAGTAACATAGGTAGTAACATCACACATATCTAGATAAAATAGATGATGTGGCAAGCAATAAATGAAGAAATGGAGAAAAGTGGTAACATAGCTAGTTACTAGTAGTATGAGTAACATCACACACATATCAAGGCAAAATGAGCCTATAGCCTAATAAATGAAGTGTTGCATGTTACCACACATATGTTAATCCCCACTATAGAGGTAGTAACATAGACTAGTAACATGTGCATGTTACTAGTCTATGTTACTACCCATTGTGGCCAGTCTAACTAGCTATGTTACCACTTTCCTCTCTTTCTTCATTTATTGCTTGCCACATCATCTATTTTATCTAGATACGTGTGATGTTACTACCTATGTTACTCCCAGTGTGGGTAGTCTAAGCAAGCTATAAGGAATAGAATAATATATGTGCTTATTAGTTGGAGGAAAGAGAAGAGAAGCTGGCTCTTGGTTAGTAGAGCCAGCTGCAACACGAGACCCAAGACACTTTGTGAGGATGTAAGGTGGGCCAACTATTGATAAACTAGTACGTATATAAAACTTATTATTGTACATGCCCGCTAAGAGGTTGGTTGTATATGACGTGGCAACTTCTTATAGCCGACCCTTGGCTGTATTATTAACCATGCTCTTAGTGAGGTAGCTAGTATATCATAGACGACTAGCTAATATGATGTGGCACACAATTAAATGAGGAAAGAGAGGATGTGGTATCATATCATGCTACCGTTTCATATTAAATGTTGTACTACTACTTTGTGTGATGCATGACAATTAGTAAGGCAACCTAAGATGCTAACTTATGATAAGCCTATAATTTTGAGATAAGCCTATAAACTGGAAAGGATGGAGTATATATGCATGATACTAGTATATGATCGGCAATACCTCCGTAATGCGCGCATGCATATATAGTATCATAAGTTAGTATCTTAGGTTCCTTATTAATTAATTGCCATGCATGACACAAAGTAGTACAACATTTAATATGATACAGTATCATGGATATGATACCACACCCTCTATTTCATCATTTAACTGTGTGCCATCATCCAAAAAGTCTAGTTAGCATGCATCGTACTGCTTGATACTCCCATATTATGACCAGCCTTATTAGGGTGGCCATAGTGGGGGTATCTGATACGTCTCCATCGTATCTATAATTTTTGATTGTTCCGTGCCAATAATCTACAACGTTTACATACTTTTGGCAACTTTTGGTACTATTTTTGGGACTAACATATTGATCAAGTGCCCAATGCCAGTTCCTGTTTGTTGCATGTTTTTTGTTTCGCAGAAAATCCATATCAAACGGAGTCCAAACGGGATAAAAACTGACGGAGATTTTTTTGGAATATATGTGAATTTTGGGAAGTGGAATCAACGCGAGACGATGCCCGAGGGGGCCACGAGGCAGGGGGCGCACCCCTGACCCTCGTGGACACCCCGTAATGCAGTTGGTGCCCTTCTTTCGCCGCAAGAAAGCTAATATCCGGGTAAAACTCATGTTCAAATTTCAATCCAATCGGAGTTACGGATCTCCGGGAATATAAGAAACGGTGAAAGGCCGGATCTAGGGACGCGGAAAAGAAGAGAGACAGAGAGACATATCCAATCTCGGAGGGGCTCTCACCCCTCCCATGCCATGGAAGCCAAGGACCAGAGGGGAAACCCTTCTCCCATCTAGGGAGAAGGTCAAGGAAGAAGAAGAACAAGAAGAAGAAGAAGGGGCCCTCTCCCCCTCTCTCCCGGTGGCGCCGGAACGCCGCCGGGGCCATCATCGTCACTGCAATCTACACCAACACCTCCATCATCTTCACCAACATCTGCATCACCTTCCCCCATCTATCTACAGCAGTCCACTCTCCCGCAAACCGCTGTACCCTCTACTTGAACATGGTGCTTTATGCTTCATGTTATTATCCAATGATGTCTTGCCATCCTATGATGTCTGAGTAGATTTTCGTTGTCCTATTGGTAATTGGTGAATTGCTATGATTGGTTTAATTTGCTCGTGGTTATGTTGTTTTCCTCTGGTGCCCATCATATGAGCGCGCGCGTGGATCACACCATAGGGTTAGTTGTATGTTGATAGGACTATGTATTGGAGGGCAAGAGTGACAGAAGCTTCAACCTAGCATAGAAATTGATGCATACGGGATTGAAGTGGGACCAATATATCTTAATGCTATGGTTGGGTTTTACCTTAATGAACGTTAGTAGTTGTGGAGGCTTGCTAGTAGTTCCAATCATAAGTGCATAGAATTCCAAGTTAGGGATGACATGCTAGCAGTGGTCTCTCCCACATAAAACTTGCTATCGTTCTAGTAAAGTAGTCAATTGCTTAGGGACAATTTCACAACTCCTACCACCACTTTTCCACACTCGCTATACTAACTTTATTGCTTCTTTACTTAAAACAGCCCCTCGTTTTTATTTGCGTGCTCTTTATATTCTTGCAAACCTATCGAAAAACACCTACAAAGTACTTCTAGTTTTATACTTGTTTTAGGTAAAGTGAACGTTAAGCGTGCGTAGAGTTGTATCGGTGGTTGATAGAACTTGAGGGAATATTTGTTCTACCTTTAGCTCCTCGTTGGGTTCGACACTCTTACTTATCGAAAGAGGCTACAATTGATCCCCTATACTTGTGGGTTATCAAGACCTTTTTCTGGCGCCGTTGCCGGGGAGTTATAGGGTGGGGTGAATATTCTCGTGTGTTCTTGTTTGCTTTATCACTAAGTAGTTTTTATTTTGTGCTCTTGTCTTCTATATTTAGTTATGGGGTAGGAAACGCAAAATACCAAAAAAATTAGTTGTACCTACTACACCAATGGTTGAAGAACCACTCAAAATCTATCACACTCCTGAAGCTTTTTACTTGGATCATCTTCGATCCCTATGTGCTCGTGCTGAAACCCCAACTAGCTTAGTTGAGGGCAAATCTTTAGATGAGCATGCTTGTTATGTGCGACACCGCATATCTGAAAAAGGGAAACTTTTACTGGATCAAATTCATCGTTTGCAATGCTATGCTTGGAATTTATGTGAAATATATGATTTTACTTGTTGTTCTGAAGACCCTAAGAAACACCTTCCCTACCAATGTGAGTTTAGTGATAATGGAATCATATCATTGTATGCTAAGGGTGTTTATAATTACTATGATGTTCAACAAATTGAAGAATTTGTTGCTTTTAAGGGTGCTTATGAAATTGCTTCTATGATTGGAAAGTATGATGCTACTCTTTACAAATCTGAAAATTTTGCCATACTTAAATATTGTTATGATAATTATGCTTCTAATGCCTATGTTAAACCATATATTGAGGACTCCTCCGCTGTCCAAGAAGAGATTAATATTTTGCAGGAGTCTATGGATGAAGGAATTGATGAAACTGTGGGCTCATTAGATGAAAAAGATGATGAGGAGAGCGAAGAACAAAAGGAGGAAGAGCGGATTAGATACCCGTGCCCACCTTCGAATGAGAGTAACTCTTCAACTCATACGTTGTTTAATTTCCCTTTGTGCTTACCGAAGGATGAATGCTATGATAATTGCTATGATCCCGTTGATTCGTCTGAAATATCCCTTTTTGATGATGCTTGCTATACTTGTGGCCAAGATGCCAATATGAATTATGCTTATGGATATGAAATTTCTATAGTTCCTTATGTTAAACATGAAATTGTTGCTATTGCACCCACGCATGATAGTCCTATTATCTTTTTGAATTCTCCCGACTACACTATATCGGAGAAGTTTGCCCTTATTAAGGATTATATTGAGTGGTTGCCTTCTACCGTTGCACATGATGATTTTGATAGATATAATATGCATGTGCTTGCTGCTCCTACTTGCAATTATTATGTGAGAGGAACTACATCTCCGCCTCTCCATGTTTCCCACAAGATAAAATTGCAAGAAACTGTTTATACTATGCATTGGCCTTTACTATGTGTGCATGAATTGTTCTTTTATGACATGCCGATGCATAGGAAGAGAGTTAGACTTCGTTGTTGTGTGATATATGTTGCTTTGTGCTCACTACTAAATCACAAATCATTGTTAATTAAAATTGGCTTTGATATACCTTGGGATCCGGGTGGATCCATTACTTGAGCACTATATGCCTAGCTTAATGGCTTTAAAGAAAGCGCTGCCAGGGAGCGGAAGTTTTGGAGAGTCATTATTTCTATTGTGTGCTTTTATAAAGTTTAAAAACAAAAATAATGTGCCAAGGTTTGCCTTTAGGATCTTTAGATTGATTGATGGTTTATGCGGTGCAAAACAGAAACTTTGGTTGTAGTGCGTGATTTGACATTTTTTACTGGAACGTCAAACGGTTCTAAAACTTTTTGAATTGTCTTTCTATACAAATTTTTTATTTTTCCTAATGTTGGCAGAATTTTTGGAGTACTTAAGTATGGTTAATTTTCAGATTACTACAGACTGTCCTGTTTAAGACATATTCTGTTTTTGATGCATAGTTTGCTTGTTTTGATGAAACTATCAATTTCTATCAGCGATTAAGCCATGGAAAAGTTATATTACAGTAGCTAAAATGCAAAAACAAAATATGAATTGGTTTGCAACAGTACTTAGAGTAGTGATTTGCTTTATTATACTAACGGATCTTACCTAGCTTTCTATTGAGTTTTGTGTGGATGAAGTGTTCGAGGATCGAGGAGGTCTCGATATGAGGAAATGGAGGAGAGGCAAGAGCTCAATCTTGGGGATGACCAAGGCACCCCAAGTAAATATTCAAGCAGACTCAAGCGTCTAAGCTTGGGGATGCCCAAGAAGGCATCCCATCTTTCTTCAACAAGTATCGGTATGTTTTCAGATTCGTTTCGTTCATGCGATATGTGCAAATCTTGGAGCGTCTTTTGCATTTAGTTTTCACTTTTCTTTTATGCACCATGCTGGTATGAGATAGTCCATGGTTGATTTATTTAATTCTCTTTGCACTTCACTTATATTCTTTGAGTATGGCTTTATAGAATGCTTCATGTGCTTCACTTATATCATTTGAAGTTTGGATTGCCTGTTTCCCTACACATAGAAAACCGCCATTTGTAGAATGCTCTTTTGCTTCACTTATATGTGTTAGAGCGTGGGAATATCTTTTGTAGAAAGAATTAAACTCTCTTTCTTCACTCATATCTATTTAGAGAGATTGACAGAAATTGGTCATTCACATGGTTAGTCATAAAATCCTACATAAGACTTGTAGATCACTGAATATGATATGTTTGATTCCTTGCAATAGTTTTGCGATATAAAGATGGTGATATTAGAGTCATGCTAGTGGGTAGTTGTGGATTGTAGAAATACTTGTGTTGAAGTTTGTGATTCTCGTAGCATGCACGTATGGTGAACCGTTATGTAACGAAGTTGGAGCATGAGGTATTTATTGATTGTCTTCCTTATGAGTGGCGGTCGGGGACAAGCGATGGTATTTTCCTACCAATCTATCCCACTAGGAGCATGCGCGTAGTACTTTGTTTTGATGACTAATAGATTTTTGCAAGAAGTATGTGAGTTCTTTATGACTAATGTTGAGTACATGGATTATATGCACTCTCACCCTTCCATCATTGCTAGCCTCGAGAGTTGGTGCAAACTTCATCGGTGCATTCAAACCCCGTGATACGCTCTATCACACATAACCCTCCTTATATCTTCCTGAAAACAGCCACCATACCTACCTATCATGGCATTTCCATAGCCATTCCGAGATATATTGCCATGCAACTTCCATCATCATCATATACATGCCTTGAGCATTTATTGTCATATTACTTTGCATGATCGTAAGATAGCTAGCATGATGTTTTCATGGCTTGTCCATTTTTTTATTTCATTGCTATGCTAGATCATTGCACATACTGGTACACTGCCAGAGGCAGTCATATAGAGTCATACTTTGTTCTAGACATCGAGTTGTAATATTGAGTTGTAAGTAAATAAAAGTGTGATGATCATCATTATTAGAGCATTGCCCCAGTGAGGAAAGGATGATGGAGACTATGATTCCCCCACAAGTCGGGATGAGACTCCGGACTTTACAAAACAAAAGTGGCCAAAGAAGCCCAAAAAAAAGAGGCCAAAGAAGCCCACAAAAAAACAAAAAAACAAAAAAAATGAGAGAAAAAGAGAGGGACAATGTTACTATCCTTTTACCACACTTGTGCTTCAGAGTAGCACTATGTTCTTCATATAGAGAGTCTCTTGAGTTATCACTTTCATATACTAGTGGGAATTTTCATGATAGAACTTGGCTTGTATATTCCAACGATGGGCTTCCTCAAATGCCCTAGGTCTTCATGAGCAAGCAAGTTGGATGCACACCCACTTAGTTTCAGTTTGAGCTTTCATACACTTATAGCTCTAGTTCATCCGTTGCATGGCAATCCCTACTCCTCACATTGACATCAATTGATGGGCATCTCCATAGCCCGTTGATTAGCCGCGTCGATGTGAGACTTTATCCTTTTTGTCTTCTCCACACAACCTCCACCATCATATTCTATTCCACCTATAGTGCTATATCCATGGCTCATGCTCATGTATTGCGTGAAAGTTGAAAAGGTTTGAGAACATTAAAAGTATGAAACAATTGCTTGGCTTGTCATCGGGGTTGTGCATGATTTGAATATTTTGTGTGGTGAAGATGGAGCATAGCCAGACCATATGATTTTGTAGGGATAACTTTCTTTGGCCATGTTATTTTGAAAAGACATGATTGCTTTATTAGTATGCTTGAAGTATTATTGTCTTAATGTCAAATGATAGACTATTGCTTTGAATCACTCGTGTCTTAATATTCATGCCATGATTAGATTACATGATCAAGATTGTGCTAGGTAGCATTCCACATCAAAAATTATCTTTTTTATCATTTACCTACTCGAGGACGAGCAGGAATTAAGTTTGGGGATGCTGATACATCTCCGTCGTATCTATAATTTTTGACTGTTCCATGCCAATATTCTACAACTTTTACATTCTTTTGGCAACATTTTATACTATTTTTGGGACTAACATATTGATCAAGTGCCCAGTGCCAGTTCCTATTTGTTGCATGTTTTTTGTTTCACAGAAAATCCATATCAAGCGGATTCCAAACAGGATAAAAACTGACGAAGATTTTTTTTGGAATATATGTGAATTTTGGGAAGTGGAATCAACGCGAGACGATGCCCGAGGGGGGCACGAGGAAGGGGGCACGCCCCTGACCCTCGTGGACACCCCATAAGGCGGTTGGTGCCCTTCTTTCGCGACAAGAAAGCTAATATCCAGATAAAAATCATGTTCCAATTTCAATCCAATCGGAGTTACGGATCTCCGGGAATATAAGAAACGGTGAAAGGCCAGATCTGGGAACGCAGAAACAGAGAGAGAGACAGAGAGATAGATCCAATCTCGGAGGGGCTCTCGCCCCTCCCATGCCATGGAAGCCAAGGAACAGAGGGGAAACCCTTCTCCCACCTAGGGAGAAGGTCAAGGAAGAAGAAGAAGAAGGGGCCCTCTCCCCCTCTCTCCCGGTGGCGCCGGAACGCCGCCGGGGCCATCATCGTCACCACAATCTACACCAACACCTCTGTCATCTTCACCAACATCTGCATCACCTTCCCCCATCTATCTACAGCGGTCCACTCTCCCGCAACCCGCTGTACCCTCTACTTGAACATGGTGCTTTATGCTTCATATTATTATCCAATGATGTCTTGCCATCCTATGATGTCTGAGTAGATTTTCGTTGTCCTATCGGTAATTGGTGAATTGCTATGATTGGTTTAATTTGCTTGTGGTTATGTTGCTGTCCTTTGGTGCCCATCATATGAGCGCGCACGTGGATCACACCATAGGGTTAGTTGTATGTTGATAGGACTATGTATTGGAGGGCAAGAGTGACGGAAGCTTCAACCTAGCATAGAAATTGATGCATACGGGATTAAAGGGGGACCAATATATCTTACTGCTATGGTTGGGTTTTACCTTAATGAACGTTAGTAGTTGCGGACGCTTGCTAATAGTTCCAATCATAAGTGCATAGAATTCCAAGTCAGGGATGACATGCTAGCAGTGGCCTCTCCCACATAAAACTTGCTATCGGTCTAGTAAAGTAGTCAATTTCTTAGGGACAATTTCACAACTCCTACCACCACTTTTCCACACTCGCTATACTAACTTTATTGCTTCTTTACTTAAAACAGCCCCTAGTTTTTATTTACGTGCTCGTTATATTCTTGCAAACCTATCGAAAAACACCTACAAAGTACTTCTAGTTTTATACTTGTTCTAGCTAAACTGAACGTTAAGCGTGCGTAGAGTTGTATCGGTGGTCGATAGAACTTGAGGGAATATTTGTTCTACCTTTAGCTCCTCGTTGGGTTCGACACTCTTACTTATCGAAAGAGGCTACAATTGATCCCCTATACTTGTGGGTTATCAGTATCATAGCCGGTATCATGCACTCGGGAATAGAAAATATGATGATGTGGCAAAAAAGCAATAACATATGTAGATACCGTAACATATATATATATAATAAATGCTATACTACTTTATGTCATGCATGGCCGTAAATATGGTAGTCATCTATGATATGTACTACTCTATGATACTATATATGCACTATGAAGGTAGGTACGTAGTATCATACACTAGTATCATATGCATGATAATATATATATATATATATATATATATATATATATATATATATATATATATATATATATTTATATATAGTATATGATACTCCCCACTATATAAGGCTGGCCATAGTGGTGGTATCATAGCCGATGATGTTATGCACTCGGAAATAGCAAGTACGCTGATGTGGCAAAGAATTAAATATATATACAGAGGGTTAGAGTAACATATAGGTAGATATTGTATCATGTTAAATGCGATGCTAATTTGTGTCATGCATGGCAATAAATATGATCTATATATGGTAGAATACTCTATGTATTATACTATATATGCGCTATAATTAATTAAAGGAAGTATCATACACTAGTATCATATATACTGTATATTCATGATACTAGTATATGACACTCTCCACTATACTCGTGATTTCTTACCGTGGAAAAAAATTGGAGGCGAAACGATGAACTCATGTTTTCATTCGAACAAAAATATTATGTTAGGTAATGTAAATGTTTTCAAAGAGCACACAGTTCACTCACGAAAGCTGTGTGTACACTAAACAATGGCCGATGCACCTCCCACCCCTCTGCCACGCGCGCGATCTGAGTCGTGCTTTCTGATTGGCCAGAACCCAAACCCCACGGATCATATGTCTGCACCGTTAGATTCTCCTTGATCGAACGGCGATCCTCATCTTTTTCGACAACACATGTACATCTTTTCAAATAGCCCCTCCAAAAAAATGTTTTCAAATATCACACGGTTCACACACGAAAGCCGTGTGCCTACCAAACCGTGGCCGATGCCCCCCCCTCGCTGCGCGCGTGATCTGAGCCGTGTGTTCTGATTGGCCAGAACCCAAACCCCACAGATCGTACGTCTGCACCGTTGGATGCTCCCAGATCGAACGGCAATCCTCATCCCTTTCAACAGGAAATGCAGTCTGGCTAGGAATTGATTTATATACCAACATGCACGGTAAATGCCAAAAATGTCTTACATATAGCATACGAGACCTGAAATGCGCCAGCAAATCAAACCCGTATTAAAATTGTGATTGGTTTACGTGGGAAAAAATTTAGAGGCGAAACGATGAACACACGTCTTCATTTCAAACGATAGTATTCTGTTTGTGCACACGAGCGCTTAGAGGCAACCGTTTGCATAGGCCTTTCCGCGCGCGCGGCGACCGGGGATATTTTTCACCCTTTTCACCTAGGCAGCCAACACCCGGAGTCCCCAACACCCCCCCCCC
>NC_057808.1:538645433-538699250 GCF_018294505.1 Triticum aestivum | reverse complement strand
ACTAGTCCACCCAATCTCCTTCGCCAGCTGCCCCCTCCCACAGATCCATAGCAGAACCCTCTCTGGCGCCGCCGTGCTGACCTCGGCCGTGTGCCCGCTCTTCGGTGTCAAGCCTACCTCCACTGTCGTTCCCAGCACGCGGCGGCCCGCGCCTCGCCGTCTTCGTTTGCTCGCCAGCCACCCTCGAGCATATCGATGCAGTAACCCTCGCCTCCTGTGCTCCAGCCAGGTTTGCATTAAGAAGCCTGTTAGTTACTACTCTCCATCACAGTGAGGCATATTTCCTCGCAATCCCTCTTCCAATTTCGTTCCGTATGTTCCCAAATTGGCTATAAAATAACAGAGAGCGTATATATGTTCATTATCTACCTTCCTCACTACATATAAGCTGTATTTGTTCCAATAAGTTACTGCCTATTTACAGATCGCGGGCGCTCGAGTCACACAAACTTAACAAATTAGTCGTACATTTTCTAAATTATTGCATGGCATGTTTAGGAAGCTTGATACCAAGTTGTTAGTTTTATGCTTATCCTCCTTTCCTGAGTTTCGCATGTGTTCTCTGTAGATGTCGAGTAGCAGCGGCAGCACTCATTCAGGCCATGTATCTTCATCTGATTCGGACAACCCTAGGTCTTCAGCAGATTGTGAGGGATCAAGTAGTCTTGAACGGGATAGAGCTGCAGCAATTACCCTTCCGGTGAGGACACAGAGGAACGCTCCAAGGAAGCCCACACATCAGCCTAAAGGTGTATATGAAGTAACCGAGATTGATTTAAAGTCCTGGGCTCCAACTAAACCAGATAAAGCATGCATGAGGTTCAGGAGTGTGTGTGGATTTGTTGGCAGGGCAAGGCTCAACATTAATCTGCCGGGGTTTCGGAAGGCTGACACAGAAACACGGCGAAGGATAGTCCAGGAGATCATGGATCACTTCAACGTTCCAAAGCGGTGGAGAATGCAAGTGGAACACGCTGCACTGAATAAGGCTAGGGATTCTTGGAGAAACTGGAAGCACGTGTTGTACAAGAAGTACTTGAGTGAAGGCAAGGACCCAATCCCCGCATACCCCCAAATTACAATGGAAGACCAGGCAGAATTCAAACGGGTCAGGGCAACTCCAGAGTTTGCTGAGAAGAGTTTCAAGCAATCGGAACTTCAGAAGAAGAACATACACCCCCATCGTATGGGTGTGGCAGGATACTACGGCATGAAACTGATATGGGAACAGGACAAAGAAGCAGTAGCGGCGGGTGGGAATCCGGCCTTTAGTGAAATCAAGGGTGAACGCGCCAGAGACTACTTGCGGGCACATGCAAAGAGGCATGATGACGGAACTTATTACTTTGAAAATGCATGTGATGCCAAACTGTATGAAGTGATGGTAGAGGCTTCCAAGATCCCTGGAAGGTTCTACAGGAACTCAGGGCCATGTGACATTCTGTCCATTGCTCTAGGCACAAAAGAGCCCCCTGGCCGTGCAAGGGGTATAGGTGTTAATGTCCCGCACAAGAGAGCTTTCACACTCAGCAAAGAAGAGAGGCTCAGCATGAGAAAGCAAGGAGTGAAATGAAGCAGAATGCATTGTATGAAAAGTTGAAGTAGGAGATTTATCCGACTGTTCGAAAGGATGTTGAGGAGTCAATGATGATGATGCAGAAGACTCTAACACTGACAGATAGCCAGCAGATGGGAGGGGAGGCGAGCATGGAGGATGCTGCTTATTGCGCGACAACACTGCACAAGAGTAGCTGTGCATCAGCTGACCCCAGCGACACTGAGACTGCAGCTGCTCGTGATGATGCTATATCTGATCTATGTGGAATGAAAGACAGACTGAAGGGCATGCTTACACATTATGAGGGTACATTAAAATGTGCAACAACCTGGGTTTGCCACCCTTCTTGGAAGATGGCCTCTTCTTGGACTATGTGCCATTGAAGCCGGGCTGTGTGAAGTGCTATGTGACTGAAGTAAAGCCTGGATTCAATGAATTTGCCCTGAAGAATGTGCTAGGAGACTTCGATGAGCAAAGGACATTGGGAGAAACACTGTTACATCACATCCAGTGGCCACGAAAGGAAATAGAGTTCATTGATGAGATTCCTGAAGCCCCGCCAAGAGCAACCACTGTTGCCCCTCAATCGGTGACGCTCTCCTTGCCACGGCAGCTCTCACGGGCTGCTGCATCAACCTGTGATCAGCCGGACCGACTTTGTGGCGTACATGCCATGTCATCCTCCGCCCCAAAGCAGCCAGTGGCAAGGCCTACAACTGCTGATGACGCACCACCGGTTCAGATGCCGGCCGCTGAAGCAGCGGGGGGAGACCCAGCTGCAGCACATGCACAGCAGACCAACCTGGTGGAACAGACTGCTAAGCAATCTGATGCTTCGGAACTGCCTGCTAAGCAGTCTGTAGGTCCAGAACCGATTGGTCATCAGTTCGTCGGTCCGTAGGCGCGTGATCAACATACCAATGCGTCAGCACTTCCTGCTCAGCAAACAACGCATTGGCACGGCCTCCTCAACACACCGACAAGTTGGCACCACCTGCGCAGAAACCCGACATAGCTTCAACGCATGGTCAGCAGTCTGATGCCTCTGCTCCTACAGCCCAGCAGTCCGTCACAGCAGCACCGCCAGCTCAGCGGTCCGGCATAGATAAACTGTCTGCTAAGCAGTCCGTCCAAGCTTCACCGTCTGCTCGGCAGTCTACCTTGCAGGCAACCAGACGTTCTGCCAGAAATGCTTCAAGTACCAAGAAGGAAGTGGCCAAAATAGCTACAACCACGACAATGAGGAAGCGCGGCGGGAGAGTGAAGAGGAAGGAGAACAATTGCCTCTTACTTAAAGCACTCATCGCCCAGAACCAAATTAACAGTAGCTTGTTTGAATCGGGGAGTAATATTATTTCTGACGCCATGGGTGATGAAGAAGTACGTTTGTTGCTTGCTAAAAATAAAGTAGACGTACTTGAAGCATGCAATTACGTGCATGGCCAGCTATTTCTTGTTGGCAAATACTTTGATGAGTGCAGCTACAGTTGCCGCGAGTTACATGAATATTGCATGGATCAAATGTCAGAAGGTCACCATGCTTTGCTAGTCCACTATAATAGAGATCATTTCCGACAGGATGCTGGTTCCATCAATGTGAGTTTCGAGGACTTACATCTCTTCTTCAACTTCAACGTGCTCGATGCCACTCTTGATAGATGCCTGATTTTGTAAGTACTTAACAAACTCTGATCAACTTCGCCATACAAGGCTGTAAATGATAAACAGTTAACTGCATTTTATTCCTCTCAGGGGATTGAACGCGCAGAGAAGAAAAATGTAGAGTGTATATTTCATAGATCCTACATTAGGAAATGGCACAACATTAGATGGTAAGGACCGACGGGACTGGGCCGTTAACACGGCCCTCCGTATCTTTAAAACACGTCCCATGCAGAATCATTTCTTTGGCCATATCATGAACGGTAAGTCAAGTAAACAACCACGCATACAGTGATTGTCTTTCAGATTTCGAAATCATTCGTAAGTTCATGGCTTTCTTAATACGTAGCGATCACTAGATATTGCTATTCATTTTTCCAAACAAGAATACAATTTACTACATCGATTATCTCAGAGTCAACAAACGCTCAAGATTTGACGCATGTTCAGCAATTCTTGGATAGGTATTGAATTCTATGATGTTGAAATTAATTTGCATTCATATCTGGTTCAATAATTGATGTTGTCAAAATTCATCTTCATTTGCAGTGTGCTCGCATTGTGAAAAACTAAACCAGGGAACATGTTCAAGACAGAACAACCCGTGCAGCACGAGATCGTTTCTCCTGTAACACACTGAAATCCGTTATTTTTGGAAAATTTATCCAACAGTCTGCAAATACCTTTCCTTACGCTAGTCAAATGTTCAAGCTTCTAAATAAACCTCTTTCTATTTTGTCCAAAGAAAAAATAATACAACTAACACCGGTTAGGTTGTTCCTAACAGGACAAATACATGACTAATTTTGTACAAAAAAATTCAGCGTCCTCAGCAAGAAGCAGGGACCAACCTTTGTGGATACTATGTTTGCAGACACATGATCTCCATCTGCAAATCTGCTGATAGTTGTGACGATCCTCGTCAATTAGTACCAGTAAGGCTATCTTAATTAATATCTTCTACTCCACTCATATGGCACATTCCGATCTTAAAAATACTACAGCTCGTCTTACAGCCGAGGACCCCTGAACCGCTCCCGGCTGGTGAATTGCT
Source organism: Triticum aestivum (assembly GCF_018294505.1). NCBI lineage: Eukaryota > Viridiplantae > Streptophyta > Magnoliopsida > Poales > Poaceae > Triticum > Triticum aestivum. The sequence goes on along the minus strand of NC_057808.1, from coordinate 538,694,976 downwards.
GATGGTTCGGAGATTTAGCAGCGACTTCTTCCTCGATCACTACATCAATCCCACTGGTGATAATTAATATTTCAGCATGCGTTCTCCTGAAACATTGAGTAAGAGTTAGCCGCTAAACATATAACTCATGGATCCATTGTTTTCCATCTGTTGAGGTCTTCATATTTCGTACACTATGATTAATTATGTAATGCATATATGTGTGGACAAATCATTGGAATTTAGCTACCATATGTTCAATCGCAATTGTTGCGAAATCTGATGAATGTTCTTCCTGTGGACACTATTTGTTCAATTGAATATTGTGGAGAATTTGCTTTTGCGTGCCGATTCAAAATGGGATATTTTTGTTTATTTGTTCAATTGTATATTGTGGCGAATTTGCTTTTTGCGTGCCGATTCAAAATGGGATATTTTTGTTTTAACCTGGCAATTGCTCCGCACACGGTTCAACTAAATGAGTGTGTGCGATCCACATCGCAAAGCATACGTCAATCGTAGCGGAACCGTCGGTGATACACAGCAGATCGCAAACGATTTGCAGCGCTACTACGTGTGCGTAGGTTCTCCGGAACTGTTTGTGATATCGCGTTATCGCACACGAGAACTGGGATTAAACCGTGCCCAATGCGAAATACAATCCCACTCGTAATTTTTTCAGGAAACGTGTCGGATCCCAAACGAAAAGCACACGTCACTCTTGCGGTAACCGTCAGTGATACCCAACAAATCACAAACGGTCTGCAGCACTTGTATGTGTGAGAAGAGGCTCCTGAACCATTTGTGATAGAACATTATCGCAGACGGTAATTGTTGGAAAACGTGTGCGATGGAGTCTAGAATGGCAGACGGGTTACGCAGAAAACTCATGTGCGATGGGGCACAAATCGCACACAGTTCATATGTTGGACCGTGTGCCTTACATACTGTTTCCCAAACGGTTCGTTATGACACACCGTATGGTTTCACTGCGTCATTAGAAATGCTTAATCACCGATACCACACGTATGAAAGAATTTGGTGTGTGCTGCATCACACACAACTATATTTTGGAAGGCCTCTGGATCACTGTTCCATATCCCCGACAGTTTCTGGGTCGTGTGGGAAGGACACCCTATCGCACACACTCACTTGGCGACGGTTCCAAATGTCGTCGCGGAAAGGGGTTAAAAACCGTTTGTTTAGGACCTAGGCGCACCAGTGTGAGTTTTACAATGGGAGTGTGGGCGCAGCCCCTAGTTCGATTATCCGATCTTGGGTGCTGTGGATGCCCGGCCGGGTGAAAGCCGGCCTGTCGCGTAATGCGGAAATAATCACAAGAGATTTATATGTAGACGCCGAATAGCTGACCAGCTCTCGCCGCATCATGATAGTCAATTTTCGGCTTTCTCTACTGAGGTGTTTGTCCGGATGAACCGGAAACACAATCGCAGTAGTTCTCCCTTTACTACCTTAGTCGAACAAGCGGAACGTAAGGTAGCAACCACAGGAGCCGGGCAACCCAACTATTGACCAAAGACATGATTCGGAGCCGCTGCATATAATGCTGTATTCGGGACGCCGAATTGTACTATAAAAGTGTTCGGACTTTATTTCGCTTTTTAAGAAATGTACGTGGCTTAATAGAGCCCTGACGATTTAAGTCGTACCGAGGTGTACATGACAATCGGACAAAAACAGGGAAAGACAGATTAAGAGGAAGGCCAGTACCGCATTTGGGCTAGAAACTGTTTCCCTTATAGTCTGATTGATACGTCGAAACGTATTGATACAAATAGTACGGTAAGCAACAAGGCTAGTTTACATGCCAAGCACAAGGGAAAGTTGTGTATGCGTCCTGAGAACGGGCGAGGTGATCTTTAAAGACCCTTTAGGTACTCTGCCATGCGTCTACGCTGCTTTTCTCCTTGGTTTATTTGTCCTTCAAGAGGATCGTCGATCGGTGTGTTCGTGATAAGTCTCGAAAAGCGGCCTTGGTACCGTCGGAAAGGTGATGTGGGTTGTAAAGAACCTGGAAAATAAAAGAAAGAAAATAAAAAAGGAAATATGAGTGTCCGGATAGGGTCTAGCCGTATTGTGGACTTTATCTTATGCCTCCATCCATTCCCATGGTATCTTGAGTGTGTAATTATGTACGCGTGGTACATATGCCACAATTTGGTAGGGGCTGAGATGGAAGCCGAATTGCTAATCGAGCTCCTAACGAGCTGAACTGTCGTATTGTGGGGTGGTCCGGACTCGTTTGACCGTGTCCGGGGCCTTGGCCGCCGATGTAATAGTCGGTTTGATGAGGCCGCCCTATACTTCTGCTGCCAGGGCTGCGGTGTGTTCCTCGGTACGGAGGGAGCGTTTCGTGTTTCCGTTGACTGTTATAACACCGCGTGGTCCGAGCATCTTGAGTTTGAGATAGGCATAGTGTGCGACTGCATTGAAGCAAGCGAACACAGTTCGTCCGAGCAGTGTGTGGTAGCCACTGCGGAATGGGACGATGTCGATGATCAAGTCTTCGCTTCAGAAGTTTCCGGTGAACCGAAGACGACCTCCAATGTTATTGAGCCCGTGCAGCGGGCCTCTACACCAGGTATTACTCCTTTAAAGGTAGTTTTGGTGGGCTTGATTCTTGACGGATCAATACCGATCTTGCGGACTGTGTCCTGATAGAGCAGGTTAAGGCTGCTGCCTCCATCCATGAGGACTCGTGTGAGGTGGAACCCGTCGATGATTGGGTCAAGGACCAGTGCGGCCGAACCTCCATGATGGATACTGGTCGGATGGTCCTTGCGATCAAAAGTGATCGGGCAGGCCGACCATGAATTGAATTTTGGGGCGACTGGCACTATCGCATAGACGTCCCTTAGCGCGTGCTTGCGCTCCCTCTTGGGGATATGAGTAACGTATATCATATTCACCGTTTTGACTTCGGGGGGAAATTTCTTCTGTCCCCCTGTGCTCGGTGGATGAGGCTCCTCATCGTCGTCCTCGCTGGGCGACCCTTTCTTGTTATGTTCGGCATTCAACTTGCCAGCCTGTTTGAAGACCCAACAACTTCTGTTGGTATGGTTGGCAGGCTTGTCAGCAGTGCCGTGGATCCGGCAAGGTCTATCAAGTATTCAGTCCAGGCTTGATGAGCCGTCCTTGTTTCGTTTGAATGGATTCTTCTGTTGCCGGATTTGGAGCCACTGAATCTGGTGTTGACTGTCGTATCCTCTGTATTATCATTGTTGCTTCGACGCTTATGTTTGTTGCGTCGGGGCCTTAGCTTCGGAAGTGCCAGGGTCGCTGGTACTGTTGCCGCTACGGGCTAGCCGGCTATCTTCGCCCGCGCAAAAGCGGGTCATTAGTGCTGTAAGGGCTGACATGGACTTCGGCTTTTCTTGGCCGAGGTGTCGGGCAAGCCATTCGTCGCGGATGCTATGTTTAAAGGCTGCTAGGGCTTCGGCGTCTGGACAGTCAACAATCTGGTTCTTTTTAATTAGGAACCTGGTCCAGAATTTCCTGGCCGACTCTCCCGGCTGCTGGACTATATGACTGAGGTCGTCGGCATCCAGAGGCCGGATATAAGTGCCTTGGAAGTTGTCTCTAAAGGCATCTTCCAAGTCTTCGCAGCTTCCAATAGAGTTTTCTGGGAGGCTATTTAACCAGTGCCGAGCTGGTCCCTTAAGTTTCAGGGGAAGGTATTTGATGGCGTGTAGATCATCACCGCGAGCCATGTGAATGTGGAGAAGAAAATCTTCGATCCATACTGCGGGATCGGTTGTGCCATCGTATGATTCAATGTTCACGGGTTTAAACCCTTCTGGGAACTGGTGCTCCATTACCTCATCAGTGAAGCATAGGGGGTGTGCGGTGCCTCTGTATCGGGCAACGTCATGTCGCAGTTCGGATGAAGTCCGTATGCGGTTTTTGGTCCGGGTGAGGTTGTGGTTGTCACGCCAGGCCTGATGGCCGTGTTCTCGCGCTGGGGAGCGCCCCCTTGATCCATAGATTGATCTGGTATGACCGGCTCGATTGTCCGGTTCTTGTCGTAGGTCGTAAGTGTATCCTGCGGCCGCTGTCTCTCTGCCTCTATGGCGAGGTGGTGCGGGCTGGTGCTCGGCTTGAGTTGCCGTTCTATCCCGACCACGCGTTGGTCGGTCAGGTTTGTCAGCAGCGTTAGGCGCTGGTTGTATGGGCTCCGGGGCCTCATCATCGAATTGGGGTAGCAGCTTGCGCTTCAGGTAACTCTTAATCGGGCGCTCGAGACCGTATTCCTCGGCTGCCAGGACACTGGTCCATCTATCGTTGAGTAAATCCTGATCAGCTTGAAGCTGCTGCTGCTTCTTTTTCAAGCTTCTTGTAGTGGCTATTAGCCGACGCTTAAAGAGCTCTTGTTCGAGGGGTTCCTCTGGTACGATGAAATCTTTGTTACCGAGGCTCACCTCCTCTTCGGAGATCGGTAGATAGTTACTATCCTCCGAGTCTTCGTTCCCGACTGGATCGTCAGGGTGCTTGCCCCTCCTCCACATCCTCTGGTTCGGATGTGGGTTCAACGGGGGCTTCAGGGTCTTTGGTGTTATCCGAGTATTATCGTTTCCGGTGCCGGTATTATTGTCTTTCCCAGAACATGGTTTTGATCGGCGCCGCTGGCGTCGATGCTTTGGAGGTGCGTCAGCAGGCTTGTCCTCCACCGGATCCTTCCTGCCGTCGTCGTCATCCTCTTTGGGCGTGTCCACCATATACACATCATATGTGGAAGTGGTCGTCCAACGTCTGGTAAACGGCGGGTCTTGGCCTTGCTCGTCCCCAACATCATCGTCCATACCGTCGATGTCTTCGGAGGCGTAGTCCAGCATGTCGGTTAAATCCTCGACAGTGGCTATGAAGTGGGTGGTGGGTGGGACGTAAAATTCCCCACACTCAGCCCCTAGTCCGGGGTGTGCGTAGTTCGGCAATGATTCCTCTCTAATGGCAAGGGATCACATTAAGTCCAGAGCCTCGCTTTTAAGAGCGAGGGTTGGACGGGGATACGGGAGTCAATGGTGTTGGCCAGGGTAAGCACCTCCTGGCCATGCTTGCTTGGCGACGACTTCGGGAGTTCGGATCTGGGGTTCGGGGGCGAGTCCGGCTTCACTACGATAGAGGAAGCTTGACACGATTCCGGGCCTACTGGTAACGCACTCCCCTCCGGTTCTCCTGTGATAAGCTCTATAGCTGTGGGGAGTCCGGCGGGCTCTAGACTCCCGTCTTCGGACCTGGTTACGCGCTCCGGATTCTAGGCCGGAGCGCTGGTTGGGGCCGCGAACCCTCGGAAGATCAAGTCTCCTTGGATATTCGGGACATAGTTCAGATTTCCAAAACTGATCTGGTGACTAGGGGTGTAGCTTTTGATCTGCTCCAGGTGGCCAATCGAGTTGGCGCAGTGTGAAGCCGCCGAATACAAAGATCTGGCCGGGGAGAAAAATCTCTCTCACGGCAGCATTGTTGTGGATGATCGATGGAGCCATCGAGCCTTTCGACGACGGCACAATGGAACTCTCAATGAAAGCACCAATGTCAGTGTTAAAACCGGCAGATCTCGGGTAGGGGGTCCCGAACTGTGCGTCTAAGGATTGAAGGTAACAGGAGGCAGGGACACGATGTTTACCCAGTTTCAGGCCCTCTCGGTGGAGGTAATACCCTACTTCCTGCTTGATTGACTTTGATGAGTATAGGGGTTACAAGAGTTGATCTAGCACGAGATCGTAATGGCTAAACCCTAGATGTCTACCCTATATGATTATGATTGCCTCTACGGACTAAACCCTCATGCTTATATAGACACCGGAGGGGGCTAGGGGTTGTACAGAGTCGGTTTACAGAGGAAGGAATCTTCATATCCGAACGCTAAGCTTGCCTTCCATGCCAAGGGGAGTCCCATCCGGACACGGGGGAACGCTTTCCATCTCGTATCTTCGCGCCCCATTAGTCCAGCCCATGTCACACAGCCTGGACACCCGAGGACCCCCTAATCAAGGACTCCCTCAAGGCTTGCCCGACAGCACATCCGTCCATGGGAGGCGGGAGCAGGCGGTTCCGCTGGTGCTGGTTTGGGTGGCTGGAGCAGGAAGATCAGAGACTGAAGAAGCATGATTGCCGTTAGATTGACATCTAACGGTCTGACGCTGCTAGAGTCGATTGTTGACTAAGTTTCTTTTTTTGAGAAACCTTGTGTACGCATGAACTTAGTAAGCCTCCAAATCTGTGGCAGACAACATAGAGCCCATTTGCTATTTTTTTAATAATTTGCAGCCCATTTGCTAATTCTTAAGTAATTTATTACAACCCATTTTCTGCCCAGGACCACGGTCAAAAAGTTCAACCTTATTTTGCATATTTCGGTGGAGTCCGAACTGTTGTAATCCCAAAATGGTAAACATTTTTTAAGAACTTATGGATTTGCCAAAAATATCATTTTGTTTTCGTAAGCAAATAAGACGTGGGAAAATTGAGTTGGTTTAAGGGAAAACCAGTGGTAAAAAAATCGGCGCTAGGAGGGAAAACAACAACAAAAATAAGGATGTAAATATGAGAAGGCAACTTTATGTATTTTCAATATAATGACACGTGTATATGAACTAGTAAAACTATAGGTAGAGATTAGAAAATGGATGTAGGACATGGCGTTTCAAGAGGAAAATAGAACTGGGCCGTGTGTTTGATTCAGTAAAAAAACTGCCTGCGGATGTTGTAAGACAAAATATAACTAACGCTGGCGGGCCAGAGGCCAGGAGATACCTGCTGGATCTTTGTGCCCCGTTGTAATCATGGGTTGGGCCTGTTAAAAACAAAACCAAGCCTGGGCAGTCTACAGCCCAGTTGAAACTTGCTCGACCTAAAAAAACAATATACCTACTCACTAAATGAGACAATTCTGCAAGTACAGACTGATAACTGGGATGCAGCAGGTATATTGTTTTTTCATCGTGATAATAAGTGCATGCACTTGTTTCGAAAAATTTGGAGAACTGGGAATTCGAACGGCAGGTGCTTATGCTACCCATCAAATAAAAATCAGGTGCCTGAAAATTCGTTTTGAAACAAATGATTCAGCTTTATATCCACGTCAACCCTCGGCATGATGGTTGGAAGCAAATGCCAAGTTCATAACGAAAGATCGTTAACAACAATACCAACTTGCGAACGACAAGGTAGTACAAGTACCAATACCAAACTAACTTCTAATCTTTTTACTCCTGGCCCTAGTGTTTGTCTGGTAGAAAATCTTGCAGAGGACCAGCTCCCGCTCCTTCTCTTGCTCCAGGTCCCCGAGGTGGTACTGGTGCATCACCCAGTTGGTCCTCTGCTGGTCGAAGTTCTTGTTGGTGTGCAACACCAAAACCTTTTTGTTGCACGTCTGCCGGCCGTTGACCATCACCGGCAAGGTATTGCCGGTCTTGTGCCACATCGCGTGCATGCCGCACTCTGACTGTATCTTGCGACGCGTCCACATGCCCCTTTTGAAAGCCCTGGAATTGCGCTAGAAGAAATGCTTGCTTAGGCCACTTAGTGTGATACCTGCAGTATTGTCGAATACAGGTTTTAGTGTACGTAGTTGGCATTTTCATAACATCTTTGGCATGTTGCAGTCACTTGTTTCACTTTTTATTAACTGGCAAATTGTAATTGCTTCACTAGGTCTGCGTCTAAAAAGAAAAATAGAGCTATAAACAAAGGAATATGTTTCTGCAAGTAGACGGCCGATCGGTGTCTTACCTGGAAGTTTCTCAGGATGGGTGTAGCATATGCCGTGCTCGCTGTCGATGGTTGGTATGAACAAATCGATTAGAGGGTGAGATCTCGCGCTATCAGCACTCACTTTGGCCTCAAGGTGCTCGATCAGCTCCTGATCCGTGGGATCGAACTTGACGCCAGCCGGCAGCACCGGCAAATCCTTGTTGGACTTGCATCGGTTAATTCCAGTTATATGGTACTCAATGTATGATCAATCGACTGTCTTAAGTGAATGATGAAAGGTTTCGACAGATAAGTAGTACTCCAAATCTGAAGTCCACAATACTCAAACACGCCACCGGGATTCTTGTTTCACCTCATGCGTAGCGTGTTGTCACGTCAATTCAATGTGTGGACATGATGAATAATTTCACCGGCGTATACTAGTACTGCTACTGGACTACTCCCTCCGTTCCTAAATATAAGTCTTTGTAGGGATTTCACCATGGACCACATACAGAGCAAAATGAATGAATCTGCACTCTAAAATGTATCTATATACATCTGTATGTGGTTCATAGTGAAATCCCTACAAAGACTTATATTTAGGAATGGAGGGAGTACTTACTAGTCGTATTTAGTGTCACATTTTAACCATAGGTTTAACTAACAAGTACGCACTTGAAGCCTAATTGATATATATGGCTTCTGCATAGCATCTCCATCATCATTATCAGTACACCCTACACAGGTGAGTTAGGATGCACTTGATCCCAGAAAGGTATCTATCCTTCAAACCAGAGGAGTGCTTCAAACTAACAACAGTACGTAATATCCAACAAAAGAGGGTCGTGCTACAGCAGCAGAATACATGGCTCAGTCTAGATATCAGTACGAATCAAGTTGTGCATATTTGCTGTTGGCATGAACCACATTGCCGCATGCCGGGTTTGCAAAAGCCATCCATCGCATGGAAGCTTGATGCTTTTCACACACTGAAGATTATGTGGCAACAAGCTGTGTCGACGAATCTCTGGATATGGTGATTCATGAAACCCATGGTATGATGTGTAAACAAAGTCCCCCCTGGCAAATGGAAGTTGCATAGCACGGTAATCATCGCCGGTGATATGATCGATGATTGGTTGGATGATCAGAAAATTGAGCCCGAGGAACATGGAGTGGTTGTCGAGGCTGTAAACCCGCCTCCAGTTGAATATGGCTGGCCCAACGGAGCTGGGATCTTTCTCGAACATGAAGCAGCCATAGCCATCAATGTCACGAACGCCCCAGGCATTGTACTGCATGTGGTTTGATGTAATGGTTTGGTCAATTTGGTACATACGAATGAACATCAAATGACCGGCGTCAGCTGAACGAGCAATAAACCACCACCCATCGGCTGGTATGATTCCAGGTCCTGGAATCATGAAGGCCAGCGCATTTGCATCTGCTGCAACAATTCAAATTGGAGACCAAAAGGACAAAAATAAACAATCATGTTCAGAGTATGTGTGGAATTAAGATTATTATAACAGTGACACATATCATAGACAGAGAATTGCAATGTCGTGGTCATAATCATACCCCAAGTTAAAAAAGTAAGCCAATGGATTTCATATTCTAGCAATATGTCATGGTTCAAACATCATGTAACAATGAGAGGAAAACAGCTATGATAGGGCCTACTCATATTCTACCATAGCACTTACTACTGTTCTCATATCAACTCTAAGCAATAACATGCATTGTTATAAAAATCTTGGAAATGAGAGTAACATATAGCAATCATGAGGTTATGCTCATAATATCTATTCTAACAATCATTAGATGCCAATTGTTCTCCTATTAACTCTAACAATAACATGTGTGGTCATAAAAATTTAGGAAATGAGAGGAACATGTAGCAATGATGTGGTTATAGACATACTATCTATTCTAAATTTGTAACAATGAACATGCAGTAGTATTCATAAGGTAAAGATGAGATGAGATAGAACAATTACACGGCGATAAATTCCACCAATATAGGCAGCCAATCTGTGCGTCGACCGCGTAAACGATGCCATCGTGCACTATAGCATCAGAAATAAATGTTGGCTCAACAAGATTGACGATGAGCCATAACCATGTATGGCGACCGGATTCCAGATAGACTAATCCATGTTGAACAACGCAATGAGCTTGTAATCCATGTAGTCTTCTCATGGTGTGGGCACTTCGTAGATTACAACTTTCAGCAAACAGAGGTCGAGCCAAAAGCTTGACGCGTCTCGTGCATAGTAGGCAGGAGTGTCCGGTGGGCCGCGAGGCTCGATGTCAGCGGTATCCAATGATGGAAGGGTGATCTCTCGCTGGGTGTAGATATCCACGAGATGCCACAGACTACCGGATTGGTGGATGAGGACGATCCAGTTGGCCTTCATGCCCGACGAGTAGTGGCCGTGCATGAAGGACATCTGGACGAGTAGTGGTAGCATGTCGAGGGGCACCACGGCAACCTCCGTAGGATCTTCAAGTCGATGTCTGGGCCACCTGCGAGGATCGGGCATCAGCAAGCAGGGTGTCTTGAAAAGAGTCGGCCGGTTGCAGACGAGTAGACGGTATAAAGACACCGAGCATGCGGCCAGACGGACAGTGCAGAGTAGGTCCATACGATTACAGATCTGCTCCAAGAGAACATCGGGGAGGGAATTCCAATCGTGGCTCTGCGTGTTAGTCGGTTCTGCCATTGGGGTTTTCGGTGCTTGTGAGCTAGCGGGCATGTGGATTCGGGTGGGCGAGTGAAGAAGATGGCGTGTGTGGCCGATCAGTGACCGGGGGGATATGGTACGCGTGAGCTACCAAGGAAGATGGTGCGGGCGGGCGAGCAGTGAGCGGGTGGAAATGGTGTGCGGCCGACGATGGGGAAGAGAGGAGGAAGAAGAAGAGAGGAGGAAGAAGAGTGAAAGACGGGGAAGAAAGTGCATTAAATATCAATTCTACTAGGACTACTACCAGGATATACCGTCCTTCAGAGTGTAAATAGTTACACCGATGACATGTGGGTTAATGGAGGAGAGAGGTGCGTAGGCGTATTTGCGGAAGCGTTCTCTACTCGCAAACATGATGGCAGTACTAGGTAAGGCTGATTTAGTAACGCCAACACGCTGGTTCAGCTTATTAATTAAGTGTCCCATCAGCTACAGCGTGTATTGTCACTTCACTGCGAAGACTAGTTGAAAAGTTCTCTCTGACCGAGATGGGCAATAATGGATCGCGAAGACTTCCTATCTACAGTATCCCTATGCCTCTACGCTCACTTCACTCATTTTGCTACGTACGTAGTCACTTGTTGAAATCTCTAGAAAGACAAATACTCCGTATTTGGGAACAGAGGGAGGCTTTTACTCCGTATTTGGGAACAGAGGGAGTATCACCATATGGAGGGAACAGAGGAAGCTTGAAATATGAACATGTCAATGGGAGGGAGTAAAAGCCTCATGCATGCATGCATGCATGCAACATGCAACACTCACACGTACACATGGACGCATGTCAGGGTTTGTGTGCGACATATGCCAACGGGTGGCTTATCATGGTGGGGGATGGTAAGACGTCATCGGTGCTAGGAAGCGGGATAAGGCGTAGACACGTACGTCGGCGAACTTTACCCAGGTTCGGGGCTCTCCTAGGAGATAACACTCCTAGTCCTGCTCTGCGGGGTCTCCGCATGATCACTATCTCAACAGGTAGCTACAAGTTGCTCCTTGAGCTGTTTGCTAGAGGCGGAAGAATGGCAAGGCTAGCTCTCTCCTCTCTCTATGTGTGTGTGTGTGTTTTGCTAAAGATCTAAACCCTTTGCATGGGTGCCCTCGGGGGGTTTATATAGGAGACCCCCCATGGGTACAATGGTAAACTGGCTGGACGTAGGCCCAGGTCGTCAGTGTCTCTGATTGCCGGCTCCTCGGCTGGCTGCTGGGGCCCGTTGACTTGTGTGCCCCGCCAGCTGCCTTGTACGTGGCCGACAGGCCGTGCCCGCCGCTCACGGGTCCTGCCGGCCGCTGAGCACTGTAGTCGTGCTCCTAATGACGCTTGCTTTGTCGGGGAAGGTGTGGCTATAGTTCCGCCGCCTGGCGGGCTTTCACTGTAGTCATTCCCCTCTCTTCTGGTTAATGGCGCACAAACTCCTAGGAAGGGGGAGGGCTGCCTTCTGGGTGCCGACCTCCCCATAGGCCGACTGGCCGAGCTTGCCACCTTCTAGCTTCTCATGGGCAGGTAGGGCCCGCCGCTTGCGGGCCGTACCGACTGCCCGTCGTGGGGGCGTGGTCCCCTCTGACTTGGGTGATGTCACAGGCGGAGGGGCAACAGTGCCGCACCGTGCAGGAGGCCTCCGGCTGGTATGGCGTATTGTGGCCATGACCCGCCCTAGATTCGAGGGTGGCAGGCTTCTCTGTAGCCACGCCCCGTCTCATCGTATTTATGGGGGCTCAGACTTTGACGGCGCTTGGGGCCACCTGCTAGGATCCGGCCTCTCTGGGGGCCACCTGCTAGGAGGCGGCCCGATTCATGGTCGTCTTCTGGGGTCCGCCGCCATCCGGCAGCCGGCCGCAAGAAGGCGGCGGTCAAGCTTTGAGGCTTGAGGGGCGCAGTCGCCCCCGATGTCTTGAAATGCCATGGGGGGCAGATGAGGCTACCCATGGCCAATAACTCCGACAGTAGTCCCCGAAGCTGGTGGGTCACCGCGGCTGACAAGGCGGGGTGCCCCGGCAGCTTCCTACTCCATGTGGTCCTGGTTGCCTGTCTTGTCCGTCCTCTGGAACGCCGACTGCCACGAGTCAGCCATGGCCTGGCAAGCTGACTAGTGAATTTTGAACCGTCGCCGCGGGAGCCGTGTGGCGCGCTAGCTAGGCATCTAGGCCTGCCGCCCGCCGCACGCGCGCCACGCGGCATCAGCTGGCCGGGCCGGCCTGCCAGCCCACACACGACGGGACGTCGCTGCAGGCCGGGCCCGCCACTACTGGGCCTCGGCACGCACGCAGATCCGCTGTGGCCGAGGCGGGCGGTTGGGATCCCATGCGCTTTTACCATGCGCCATTACTGCGCGGTAAGTGCGGGGGCGTGGGGTCGTGGGCACAGTTAATCCCACGATCCCACGCCCCGCCCCCTCGGCTTTGCAGCTAGGGGGCTATAAGTAGCGGGAGGAGGAGAGTGGCCGAAGCACGCGCGCCCTCCTCTCCTCTGCCTCTTCTTGCCCTTTCTTCTTCTCTGCCGCCGCCGCACTCCGCGCTTCGCCGAAGTGCTGCCGTGACTCGCCGTCACCGTCGAGCTTCTTCTTTCTGAGCCCTCTCTCCGCTCCGCCGTGGGCCCGCGCGCTCGTCACCGCCCTTCATCTTCGTTGAGCTCGAGCCGTCATGGAGCGCTCCGGTGACTGGGACGGCCCCAATGTCCATGAGGACCACCTCACATTCCTCCACGACACACGGCGGCTGCCCAGCGCGGGCTACGTCAAGGTGCGTGTGCCGCCCGTTGTCGGTGTCAAAACCGGCGGATCTCGGGTAGGGGGTCCCGAACTGTGCGTCTAAGGTCGATGGTAACAGGAGACAGGGGACACGTTGTTTACTCAGGTTCGGGCCCTCTCTATGGAGGTAATACCCTACTTCCTGCTTGATTGATCTTGATGAATATGAGTATTACCAGAGTTGATCTACCACGAGATCGAGATGGCTAAACCCTAAAAGCCTAGCCTGTATGACTATGGTAATGAGTATCTCCCCTCCGGACTAAGTCCTCCTGTTTATATAGATACCGGGAGGATCTAGGGTTACACAAGGTCGGTTACAAAGAAGGCAATCTACATATTTGGCCGCCAAGCTTGCCTTCCATGCCAAGGAGAGTCCCATCCGGACACGGGTGCAGTCTTCGTATCTTCACAGCCCATCAGTCCGGCCCATGGCTAACAGGCCGGACACCCGAGGACCCCTTAGTCCAGGACTCCCTCAGTAGCCCCTGAACTTGGCTTCAATGACAAGGTATCCGGCGCGTAGATCTGTCTTCGGCATTGCAAGGCGGGTTCCTCCTTCCGAACTCCAAAATTGTCTTCGGATGTATCGACGTGTCCGGACCTGTAACACACACACCACACACAACCGTGGAGAGAATATAATTTTACACGAGTCCAATCCGCTGACATCTTTTTATAACATGACATCATTTCTGTCCGGTCATAATTTCAAACCGTTTTTCGTCTACCGCTCCACGTTTCGAGACGCGGTTGCCATTGGCACGTCTTGTCAAAGCAGAGATCGTGTCCCCTTATTGTGGGATTCTCATCAATACGGGCATTGGTAACCCAAGCGTACCATTTACACAGTCCTTGAGAATAGACGAGTTTCGAGGCGAATGGGGAGGTAATAAATATTCACTGCCTTTATAAGGGGATAAGGATCCCCCCTTCTTCTCCCACGCCTTCTTGCTTCCTCCGCCCTTCCAATCTTGAGCTCCAGCACCCAAGTCCTCATCTTCCACCTACTCAAGATAGCACTCGACCATGTCCGGATCTGCAGGTCAAGGCAAGTGGATGGTTTCCTCTGTCAGGGAGAAGGACATTACTGAGCTTCGGGCGGTCGGGTATTTGGCGAAGGAAATCACCCACCGTCTTCCAGCCCAAGGGCAAATCGTCCCCACGCCGAAGCCCAACGAGAGGGTGGTATTAATCCCGCATTTCCTTCGCGGGCAGGGGTTTCCACTCCACCCTTTCGTCCGCGGGCTGATGTACTATTACGGGATAGATTTCCATGATCTATCCCCGAAATCTTTCCTCAACATCTCGGCGTTCATCGTCGTGTGTGAGGCTTTCCTCCGCATCCAACCCCACTTCGGGCTGTGGCTCAAAGTCTTCAACGTGAAGCCGAAGGTGGTGGATGGCCAGCACGCGGAGTGCAGAGGAGCCATGGTGAGTAAGCTGTCCAATGTCTCCTGGCCGAAAGGCACTTTTGTGGAGACTGTCAAGGAATGGCAGAAACAATGCTTCTACATTACAAAACCCCGCGGCACCAACTGGGCCGCAGCTGCCGAATTCAACCCCGGTGCTGCAATGCGCTTCACCTCCTGGGTCGAGAAGAGCCCAAACTGGTGTTCGCCAGATGAGCTGGACTACAAAAAAAATACACTTCCATGATGATATGTGTTTGTCACAGTAGGTCACATTTTCTGTCATGCATGTACATCCATGACAAATTTATGACAGAATCAAGATAGTCATACCTGTGCTGTCGTAGAAGTGTTCCATGACATTACCAACATTATCATCACGGAAGTGTCCACTTCCATGACGGTAAATCGCGCGTCACATAAGTGCTTTCGTCAAGGGTGACCGACACGTGGCATCCACCGTAATGGAACGCCGTTAAGCTATCGGGTCCGGTTTTGGATCCGATAGCCCGTTAACAGCCCCGACCAATGGGGATTTTCCAAGTGTAAAATCATCATTGGTTGGAGGAAACACGTGTCGGCTCACCGTTGGGACAGATGTCATCCACTCATTGGACACAAAGCGCCTATGATACGTCGACACGTGGCACGGCCCAACAGAGGCCTATTCCTGTGAAAAGGCCGGCCCGTTTGACTTGGTCAAAAGGTGGCGGGCCTGGCCCACGGCAAGCCTGTTAACGGCCTGTTCGCATATAGCCCATTTACAGCCCGCTAACCCAGGGGCCGTTTACGGCCTATCCGAATTAAGCCCAATAGCATCATCTGGGCCGTCCAATATAATTCCAGCCCATTTTAACTTCCGGCCCATGCATGGCCCATGACGTCTTTCGGCCCATATGAGGCCCTTAGTAACCCTCGGCCCCTTAACGGTCCGTGGTGAAACCGGCCCGTAATGAACAGTGTATCGCTTTATACCCATTAGTGGCCCATTATTCCATTGGGTCATTTCCAGCCCGTGTTACCTTTCGGCCTTCTCAGGGCCCATTTATTCTTGGGCTCATTTCCAGCATTCGGTTACTTACGACCCGTTACTGGCCTTTTCTGCTTGTGGCCCAAATTCAGCCCGTGGATACAGTCGGCCCGTTTGTGGCCCGTTAATCTGTTGGGCCATTTTCATAGCATCATCAAATACGGCCTACTAACGGCCTGTTATGGTCAGCGCATAAAACGTACGATTTCGACTGTAGCCCGTTTACGACCCCTTATACGACCCGTACAAGGCCCATAGATGAGACGGCCCATAGAAAGCCCATGGATCCTACGGGGCGTAGAAGGCCCATTGACCCGACAGCCCATAGAAGGCCCATTTATCCGATGGCCCATAGAAGGCCCACGGATCCGACGGCCCACAGAAGGCCCATGGATCAGATAGCCGATAGAAGGCCCATGGATCCGAGAGCCCATAGAAGGCCCACGGATCCGAAGGCCATAGAAGGCCATGGATCGTCCGTCCCGTAGATGGCCCATGGATCGTACGGCCTGTGGAGGGCCATGGTCACTACAACGTTTGGGTGAGTTGGCCCCCGTTTGAACGATATAGCATATTCAAAGAATTATCCTACTCTATACTATCACCTCTAAAAAACATACACTATACAATAAAGATACTAAGGCATAGAAACGTAGAATAATCCTACACTATACAATAAAGAAATTACAGCCGATTATACCCACTAGGCATTATGGTTCGGCACCAGTGATAATAAAGCATACACAAACAGTAAATTACATATACTGGGCAAATACAGCTCATACATCATGGACTCGCATCAACATAACTTACCATTTCAACTATAATCTCTTTCAGAAAATAGGATTGGCCGGATTTAGATAGCACAAATTTCAGTCTGCAAAATCTGCAATTCCTTCGTTGTTACCTCAGTGTCTTGTTTCATTTTTTGACTCCTGCATCTAATACCTGCATGTCCAGTTTCAACTTGTTGATTGTACGTTGAGAATCATGTACACGTTGTCTTGCCACCTCTAGTTGATGCTCGAGAACATCAGCACATTCCAATTCCAATCCATAATCATTCGGTAACGGCCATGCCGCACTGCTCGCAGATCTTTGTGTTGATGTCACTTCATCCTGAAATGTTTCTATAAGTACACATGACTAGGGCAAAATTATAGTTACAACAGTGAAGCGAGCAAGACATACTATTTTGTACATGGCAAAACAGGACTAACAATAATGTTACACGTCATGAAGCATAAGCAGGTGATATTCTAAAAATTATAAAAAAGGTAGTCTGTGCAGCCTGCATACAAAATTCTCTCTTAGCTCACGAAAGGAGCATGATGTTGGGACCCAATCCAAAACAGAGACAAGTTACAAACTTAGACAACACGTTGCATAGAAGTAAGCAAGCAGTTGGCCATTCTGTAGGGCTACTACTAGGAAAAGGGCTATAGATAAAATGGCCACTAATGGCGCACCAGACATGTGGTGCGCCACTACTATATAGCAGTGACGCACCATGTGCTGGTGCGCCATTAGTGTGAAAGACACTAATGGCGCACCAGACACACGGTGCGCCACTAGTAACAAAATCTTTTTTTATTATTTTTCCAAACATACTAATGGCGCACCAGGGCACAGTGCGCCATCACTAGTTCTAACTAGTAAGGGTGCACCAGCCTCATAGTGTGCCACTACTATATATTTTTTTGCAAAACTACTAATGGCGCACCAGTGTATAGTGCGCCATTACTAGTTTAAACTAGTAATGGCGCACTGTGCCCTGGTGCGCTATTAGTGTATATTTTTTTATTACTTTTTGCGAAACTACAAATGGAGCACCACTAGCAGGTGCGCCATTAGTAACCAGGGTTACTAATGGCGCATTTGTAGGTGGTGCGCCATTAGTAACCTGGGACCAGCTAGATATTTTGGACAGCCACACCTACCCACTCACTTTCCCCACTTCATTCTCTCCACCTCCTCCTCCAAGCTTGTCTCGGCTGCCTCCTCCTCCTCACCTCATTTGCACCGTAAATTCATCCAAATTAAGTGGTTAAACTCATCTATGTATGTTTGTGGTGTTGCATATGTTTCTGGTGTTGCATATATGTTTGTGTTTGCAGGCACTGGTATTTGAAATGCGATAGTTGCCAATATTTTGCCGGAATGTTGACTCATTTCCGTATCGGCGAAAATTTTGGCACTATGCATTCTTTTTGGTCCTATTTTTAGGGAAAGTCATGCCAAATTTTTTCTTGGTTCTAAAATATCGTTTTGCTCTACCCCGCAGGCGACCATGGTCCGCACGATGACCGAAGGCATCGTGAATAGGTTTTTGAGCTCCGCGAAGGCCGAGATGCTTCAAAAGAACGAGACGGAGATAAGATGTCCGTGTTGAAGATGCAAGCTGAAGAGCCTTATTGCAGACCCGGATTCCGGGCAGGTGCGGGACCACCTGCTCTTGCGTGGTTTCATGGATGGCTATCAGTGGCAAGGTGATGAAGATGACTATGAAGTCGTCCATGGGGGCCGGGCAAGAAATGAGGAAGGGCAGCAAGACAACCACCGCGGCTCGGGTGGGCGAGAAGACGAAGAATCTCCAGGACATGATCACGACGGTGATGCTGTACACAATCATCATGTAGAAGATGCCGGACATGATGATGAGGAAGCTGCCAGAGCAGACGAAGGGCATGATCATATAGATGAAGATGCCGGCGGAGCAGACGACGATGGACCATCGATGGGCTGGGTGCAGGACCCTCATATTCAAGAGCTGCTTCTCAAGCAGACGGATAACGCAAGAGCTGCCGCCCGAGAGAAAGCCAAGCTGGATCAACTGGAGATAGACGCGGTTACTCCATTGTATGAAGGATGCAGGCCCGAGGATACCTGCCTGAAAGTAACGCTCATGGCTCCGGAGATGAAGGTAAAACACAAAATGACCGACGCATGCTTTGACGAGAACATGTCATTCCGGCACGAACGTCTTCCCAAAGGGAACAAGTGCCCGACCAGTTTCGAGGAGGCGAAGAAAATCGTGTGTCCTCTTGATTTACCGCACGTGAAATACCATGTGTGCATGAACAATTGCATCATTTATCGGGACGAGCACGTGGAGTCTACCATATGTCCGGTGTGCGGCGTCACTCGATACAAGAAGAGGAAGAAAGCTCCTCGAAAAGTGGTGTGGTACTTTCCGATCACTCCTCGTCTGAAGTGGTATTTCACGGACCCTAAGGTAGCAAAGCTCCTGCGTTGGCACGCAGATAGGGAGGAGAATAAGCGAGAAGATGACGCAAATGATCCGGAGATAAATAAAAAAGACAAGATGCTGAGTCACCCTAAGGATGGGAGCCAGTGGCAAGCGTTGAACTTCGAACACCCAGAATTTGGGAAGGATCCAAGGATCATCGTGCTGGGCGCGAGCACGGATGGAGTCAATCCGTTTGGTAGCCAGAGAAGCACACATAGCACCTGGCCTGTGTTTGTGTGGATGTACAACCTTCCCCCCTGGTTGTGCATGAAGAGGAAGTACATTCACATGAGTATGCTAATTGAAGGGCCGAAACAACCAGGGAACGACATCAATCTGTATCTGGGGTTGCTGAAAGAGGAGCTAGACACGCTGTGGAAAACGCCAGCAGAGAAAGAATATTTCCCTATGAGAGCCGCACTGCTCACGACGGTGCACGACTATCTCGGTTACGGATATCTCGCGGGGCAGGTGGTCCACGGATTTTCTGGATGTGTCAGGTGCATGGATGACACAACGTATCGCCAGCTAGATAGAGATCCCGGGTCTTCGAAAATCGTGTTCATGGGACATCGAAGGTGGCTTCGCGATGATGACCCGTGGAGGAAACGCAAGGATCTGTTCGATGGTGAAACCGAACCCCGAAGACGCCCGCGTACGAGGAGCGGCGAGGAAATAGACGAGCTGTTGAAAAATTGGAAAGATTGCCCACTGCCGGGAAAGAAGCAAAAGGCGCCAGAGCCGGGAAAGAAGCGAAAGGCGCCAGAGCCACTGCTGAAGGTATGGAAAACGAGGTCTGTTTTCTGGGACTTGCCATACTGGAACATCCACCGTGTGCCTCACAGCCTTGATGTCATGCATATCACAAAGAACGTGTGCGAGAGTCTGCTTGGTACCCTGCTCAACATGCCAGAGAGGACCAAAGATGGGCCGAAAGCAAGGGTAGACTTGAAATCAATGGGCATCAGGGAGGAGCTTCACGCTAATGATGATGATGATGATGAGGCGAAGCAGGAAACGGAAAGTCGTCGCAAAGGCAAAAAGGCCAAGAAGACCGGAAATGACTTCCCTCCCGCGTGCTTCACTCTAAGTCAGGAGGAGATCGATCAGTTTTTCACCTGCCTCGTAGGAGTAAAACTTCCTTACGGTTACGCGGGGAAGATAAGCAGATACCTAGACTCAGCGAAGCAGAAGTTCAGCGGGATGAAGTCTCACGACTGTCGCGTGCTGATGACGCAGATATTTCCAGTTGCAATCCGTGGGATCATGGACGCGCACGTTCGTGAAACGCTATTTGGCCTATGCAACTTTTTCGACGTCATCTCTCGGAAGTCGGTTGGCGTGAGGCAACTCAGAAGGCTACAGGAAGAGATCGTGGTGATACTATGCGAGCTTGAGATGTACTTCCCGCACGCACTCTTCGACGTTATGGTGCATCTGCTGGTCCATATCGTGGAGGATATCATCCAACTCGGGCCGACGTTCCTGCACAGCATGATGCCGTTCGAAATGATGAATGGTGTCATCAAAGGATACGTTCGCAACATGTCACGTCCAGAGGGAAGCATAGCCAGGGGCTTTCTGACCGAAGAGTGCATCTCCTACTGCATGAATTATCTAGGCATTGAGGACCTGTTGGTCTGCCCGTCAACAGGCACCTCGGCAGGCTCGCTGGATGGGGTCACCGTGAGGGTCGCCGCGAAATGCATGTCGACTTTGAGGGTCGACTCGCCGACTTTGAAAGAGCAAACCTAGTCGCGCTACAACACATAGACGTGGTCGA
The DNA here is from genome assembly GCF_018294505.1 of Triticum aestivum. Taxonomy (NCBI): domain Eukaryota; kingdom Viridiplantae; phylum Streptophyta; class Magnoliopsida; order Poales; family Poaceae; genus Triticum; species Triticum aestivum. Next base: position 538,674,312 of record NC_057808.1, on the reverse strand, counting down.
TCCTTGGGTGGTAGAGCACAAAGACTTTATTGAGAAGACGTACAATGACCGAGGCCAACAGAGGACGGACGGAGATATAATCAAAGAGCACAACTCATGCTTCACGCGTTGGTTCAAGCAGAAGCTTCTGTCGTACCCTTTACATGAGGATTCTTCCGCGGAAGAACAACTCATATTCGCCTTGTCACAGGTCGCCGAGCACAACCTGATGACGTATGAGGTGTACGATATCAACGGTTACACATTCTACACCGAGGACAAGGACATGAAGAGCGATGGTTATCAGAACTCCGGGGTAACGATGGAATCCTACACTGGTAACGACAAGGACAGATACTACGGAAGGATCGAGGAGATCTGGGAGCTGAGCTACGCTGGAGAGAAGGTCCCGATGTTCCATGTCAGATGGGCCAAGAGCGTCATAAAAGAAGACCGGTATTTCACCACCATGGTTATACCCGAAGCCAAATCCAAGACCACGGGCGCGAACGTCACCGCGAAAAATGAGCCATGGGTACTGGCTTCCCAAGTGGACCAATGCTTCTTCATTACCGACCCGTCAAATCCCAGTCGTGTTGTCGTGAGGAGAGGCAAAAGGAAGATCATCGGAATGGATGGAGTCGCCAATGAGCAAGACTTCGACAAGTACGGCGACCCGAAGATGGAACATGACGACGACGATGAAGTATCAGCATACACCACAAGAAGAAGCAGGACCACCCTACCAAAAGGACGTCCGTTCAAGAGAAGAACTCCATTTACGAAAAATAAGGGCAAGAAGATTGTGAACAGATAGCTAGCTAAGATCGATTGTATTTAAATTGTAGCCTTCATTTCTCGATTGTAATCGTAGTCTGAATTTGTTAATATTTTTTGAACTCATGAATATTTTTAAATTTCATGGGCACTTTTTGAATTCATGAATATTTTTTGAAATTTTGATGATATTTTTTCATATTCATAAATGTTTTACCAATTCACAAATGAATGCAACTAAAAATCCAAAAAAATATTGATGATATTTTTAAATAACAAATTTGATGATATTTTCAAATAACAAATTTGATGATATCTTCAATTAAAAATTAAAAAACTAATTTGATGATATTTTCAAAAAAACAAATTTGATGATATCTTCTGTTCTAGTCCTCATGAAAATAATAAATTTGATAAAAAACAAATTATTAGATGCAAAAAAAATAATGAAAAAAGGTTACTAATGGCGCACCAGAGGAGGGTGCGCCATTGCTATCAGAAAAAAAAAGTTACTAATGGCGCACCAGAGGGGGGTGCGCCATTGCTATCAGAAAAAAAAAGTTACTAATGGCGCACCCCTAGATGGTGCGCCATTACTAACCTTCCCCCTTGTGTGTGTTGTCCATCTCGCGTTCGTCCTTCTCTCCCAATCTCACATCTCTCCGACCCAATGCGCCACCGCCCCTACTATGCCGCCGCCCGTAAGCCCCCCTCCTCCTCCGCCCGTCCTCCTCCGCCCGTAAGCCCCCTCCCCCTGACTGACTCCCCTGGCCTCCGTGCGCAGTTCACCGTCCCGGATCTCCGACTGCATCGCCTCCCGCGGCGGCAACATCCACAGCGTCGACGTCTTCGTCCCCGACGACGCCCCCGCGTCCACCAGGAGAGGAGGCCCGAGCACCTCGCGACCTCCCCGCCGTCTATCCCCGCCTCCCCCAAGCTCGCCGTCTCCGCCCTCCGTCGTCTCCGCTCCGGCCACCACCTCATCGTGGTCAGGTAACCTTCATTGCCCTCCTCCCTCTGCCTCTCTTCCTCCTCTCCTCTCGCCCGCCCATGCCCTCTTCTTCTCTCTTTTGCTAGGTTTAGGTCAAATCCCTCTCGAATTTAGGTCAAATTAGGTTCAAATCCCTCTGAAATTAGTATGTAAAGCTCACTGTTCTGAAGTTCTAATCAGTTCAGTACCTTAGTAAGCAATAAACTTAGCAAGTTTTAGCAAGATTTAGCAACAAGATTTGACATGTGCAGGCTGTGCTACCTATACATTGTTGCCCTTTTTGTAACTGATGATTGTTAGATTGGGTTCCTACTTTGGTGCAGATTGGAACTAGAGATAATTTACCTCTTCTGCCCATTTAGGACGAGCTTTCTTGCCGGGTGAGGGTAGTTTGTCACTGAGGTGTAATTACAGAAGTAGTGGAGGGATGGATACTGCCTTTTATGTTTTGTTCTGGCATTGTTTAGTTTGTGGTGGTAGCTTAGCACAACCTAGGACCATTGATTTTGTTTCATCATGTTCATCATACATACTCAACCTCCTAATTTTGTTTCATCATGTTCATCATACACAGCCAACCTTTTAATTTTGCTGGGTGCGTGTTTTTATGGTCCATATAAGTTTCTTGTTTTATTTAGCTGAAGAGCGTGTTACAGTTTTTTGAGGCAAACATAAATAATAATTTGCAGCATATGTACATTTATTTGTTTATTTTGAATTTGAATGCTGCAGTGTTTTGTCTTTCTCTTGAGAAAATAAGCATCTGTTTGGGAGCTTGGCTAAGTGTCTGTTTATTTGGCCTCTTGGTCATGGGAAAAAAATGAGCTCGCTGAGGTTCAACGCCAGTCTCTGTAGACTTGGTGATGGCGGATTTTGACAGCCAGACGCAGCAGCATATCTATCTGGATTTGTGTTGATTCTGAATTTGTGGAGAGAGGAGTGCATTCAGAGAAGAGAAGAGAATACAAACTTACATACTCCTTACCTAGACATAAACTTGGCAAGTTTTAGCAACAAGAATACAAATGATAGTCACTGCAGCTGCACATGATCTCTGCTAGTTATAAAAATTCATTGTTTGTCCTATGTTTTCTGTCAGGGTATTGTTCAGGAAGCTTGCTTGAGTTTGTGTCCTTTAATTTGTAAATATGCAGTTCTAGCCACTGTTTGTAGTTCTAGCCACTCCTTGTTGTTAGTTCCTCAAGGAGTTCTGCACAAAATTAGCTCAACAAGTTGCATCTGGCTTTTACAAAGTTGTTTTGGCTTAAGAGGATAAGTTGTTGTATATACTGTCATAAAGTTTAGCAAGAACAGGGCATCAATAGTGCTACTCTAGTATCTAGTTGGGGAGGGACGAATGGACAGGGCATCACTGTAGCTGTATTGCACAACAAACTATTAGTCTTAGGATTAACACTCCTCATATGAGATGAGAGGATTTTTTTTAAATGGCTTCTTGCAGTTTTGAAAATTCAGTTTATTCGGTTACTGAAAATACAGTTAATTCAGTTAGGCACACAAATTTCAGAACTTTTGTGTGCCCTAGTACTTCGTGTTTGTAGAAAACCAGGAGTGTCAATGTGACTAGAATTCACTTGTTCTTATATGGGTGAAACATCACTTGTTTTCAGGCTAGTGCAGGGTGTTGCTTTATTCTGTCATCATTTGTAACTATGTCACAAATAAATTGTTCCTTCTTCTGTATTTGACAAGTAATGACTGTTGATAAGTTGAGGCATGGATTAAGCTGTTTCTTTGTTGTAACATACTGTATATCACTCCACAATGAAATACAGTACATATTGATGTGCTTTGTAAAACTTGTTCATGTACTGAACTACTAATGCCTTGTGATGCTCTGAATTACTTGTGATGCCTCTGAATTACTTGTGATCCCATTGAGAAAGACTTGTAAAGATGATGATCATCTTTTACAAAAAACAATTTCTGTAAACACGTCAGTAACTTTGCTAGTTTGCTGGGTTTTGTCTCCGACCATCGTGTCGTGATGATTTTGCAGGTACCCCGAGAGGCCCTTGAGTTTGCTGGAATGTCGATTAACTTCCGTTCCGGCAAATTCGGGTACTCCATATGTCCTATTTTCAGCAAAGGTCATGCTGAAATTTTCCGTGAATTTTAGCATGACTTTGCTAAAAATAGGACATATGGGGTACTTGTGACTAATGCATGGGCCGGGGTCTTAGTACTTAATAAAGTAGGATCAACTACCCCTTTATTCTTGCTGCATTAAACCATAGGTGGCAATAGAGCCAAGTGATTAGGCCCAACTTAGAATTCTCCTTCCCAGCTTAGCTTTTAGGATGCCTCGGTGTCGATGAGAACCTAAATGATGTACGCTTAGGCTTTTAGGGTGCCTCGGCGTCGACAAACCCTAAATGATAAAAGCTTAGCTTTTAGGATGCCTCGGTGTCGACAAACCCTAAATGATGAGACCATGATCTTGTTCCTTGACAATAACCAACTTTTTGACCAAACTTTTTTCCTATTTAGAGCGAAACATGGCCCACAACGATGAGGCCGGCGGTTCGGGCGGCAAGCAATTCTGGGAGCTGTCCCAAGAGCTGGAGGAAGAACCTCACCGCTATGAGGACGCCGCGGAAGACACCGATCCTGACTACACAACCCCTAGTGGCGTCGGGGATGACACCACTGATGGTGCCGCCGAGGATGCCACCACCGATGATGGCGGCGCATGCACAGATGGCAGCCAACCGAAGAGGCAATGGAAGGACCGGCGCCCGAGCGTGCTCGGCACCGTCAAGGAGGAATTTACTGAAGTGAAATCCGACGGGCATCCAACGGTGCCCAAACAAGTAGTCAAGGGGTACTCGGTTCAGCTCGGGTGCATTCTCCGGAGCACCGTCTCGATCAACACCGAGAACCTAAGGCATAAGGACCGAGGGAATTTGCGCAGCCTCCTCTTCACGAAGCTGCACGAACGATACAAGTTCCCCGCTGACTTTGCAAACACAAGCCTCTCAGGGAATAAAGTGAACAGTGCCGCCCTCACGAGGATGAGCACGGCCCTGTCTACTTGAAGAAGCACGGTGAAGGCAATGATTGAAAAAGGTGATAGTTATGAGAAAATCAAGGCGAAATATCCTTTGATCAGCGAAGATGACTACAAGGAGTTCAAGATCAAGTGCGAGAGCAGTGCAACCTCGGAATCAAGTCAGTGGGGGAAAGAAATGCGGCAGTTGAACTTAGGGGTCCACCAACTCGTTCCCGGCGGTTACAGAGTGGCGGAGCCTATATGGGACAAGGAGGACGCGGAGCGTGCCGAGCAAGGCCTACTGCCCCGCTTCGAGAAATTCCGTGACAAGCAGACCAGGAACTTTGTCAGGGCCCGGTACAAGGAGGACCCGGTAACAAAGGAGCTTACCATGGATCCGAAGACCAGGGCGCTTGAGCTTGTTCTGGTAAGGAATACACCCCCGCGTAATTAGCTCCATATGGTTGCATTCTAATTAATGAACCAATTTTCTAAATGGTTCACATTCCTTTCGCAGGAGGCTGAAAGCAGTAGCGCGGGGTCGTCTCAGAGCTCCCCTTTTGACACCCCTTTAAATAGGGCGTTGAACGTAATGAAAAACAAGGATAAGCTCAGTAAGCCGTCGTCGGCTGGTCGTGTGGCCGGCAAAGGCTTGTCCACAAAATGGTCGTCATACTATACCGCTGGTGGGCGAAAGGAGAAAAAGACCAGCTCGGAAAGCCAGTCGCGCGAGGTTCAAGAACTCAAGGCACAAGTGGCGCGGATTCCGGAGATTGTCCAAGAGCAAGTGCAACAACAACTGGGAACGACGCTCACCGCCATGGTGCCTACCTTGATTCAGGGGCTGACGACGTGGATTGCGGGCGGCCAACAGGGGCCTCCCCCGGTTCCCAGCTTCACGGCCAGCAACTCGCACAACGCGCAGACGGCGCCATTGGTGTCTCCGGCGGAGGCGGTATTCGTGTCTCCGGCGCCGGCACGGACATTGGAGCTTAATGCACCTGGGTGTACGCCGGCCGGCACCTCACCAGCAAGCGGCCCCTCCGTCAGTTGCATGCCCGCCGTTGGCGGTGCCTCGACATTAGCCGAGCTCGACGGCATCACGGTAACTAAGCCTCTCGGCCGATGACTTCATCTCCTTGCCTTTGACAAGGCATCCCTGACGCCCTACATGTTTTCGCAGGGCGCCGCCGACGTTCCTTGCACTCTCCTGCACTTCGTGGGCGGCGAGTTGGTCGATGTCGCCAAGGGCAGAATCGTTCAACCGGGCAACCGCGTGTTCCACGGTAATCCGATGCCACACACCTTGTATAGGGTTGAACTGGTTCGGGTGCTGCCAGGCTACGACAAGTTGTTACCTCCGATTCGACCCGCTGGGGCCGACGAAGATGATGTGATGACCCTCAGCGCCTGCGTAAGCTGGCCCCTGCTTTGGCCGAAGAGCCAGATTCGTTTGGGGGCGGGGGACACCACCCCACAGACAAGACCACCAGTCTTGCCAGCGCCAAGCCATGCCAAGAACGCCGCAATGCTACCGGACATGCCGGACATCCCTATGGCACAGGATCCGGACATGCATATGGCACAGGATCCGGACGACGACGACAACGACGACGGTACATTTTCCAACGTCGATAAGTACTTTGCCGAACATGGGTACGGTGACGAGTTCTGCGGGCCTCCTTCTCAAGAACCCAACCCTGAAAAAGATGACCGCGATCTAGCTGGTACGGCGGAGAAACCCAATTGCAACAGGCGTCGTCTGGCGTTCAGTTCTCAAGAGACGCCTCTAGCTGCCGCCTTCACCGAGCCTCAGATAGCTGAGGTGCAAAATATTATCAGCCCCAGCACGCTCAAGAAGGCAGTCTGTGAGTTGAACTCGATCCCATTACAGCAGATCAGGAAGAAGGGACGGAAACGAAAGACTAACAAGGGCGCCGGTGCGAGCCAGCCGGCACCGAGTACGATCCGTGCTCAGGACGGGCCACCTTCACCTATGGATATCTCGAGGAGGGTGCATGTGGCGGGTAGGGCGATGCTACCGACAAATATGCTCAATGCTGCAGCCGGTGCTATGCGGAGTCTGCATGACAGTGTTCTTTCTTTGGAGAAGCGGTGTCTCAGAGAGAATGATGTGGCATACCCGGTTTTCGTGGCCAAGGTGCCAGAGGGCAAGGGTTTTGTGGATAGCACCGTCGGTGGTACGATCGTCCTGCGGTTTGATGACATCTTTGCTATGTTTAACCTTCATCCGCTGCACTACACCTTCGTTCGGCTGTTTTCGCTGAGTATGGAGATGCGGATCATTAGAGACAAGACCCCGGACATTGTGATAGTCGACCCCTTCTACATGCATGCCAAGATCTTGGGCAGCGCTGGGGACCGGCAAGTCGCGAGTGCACACCTCGAAGGCGTCATTCTGGCAAACCCAGATAAGGATAACTTCCTCGTGCCTTACTTTCCCGAGTAAGTCATCCCCTAACCGCCCCGTAACATATGATTTCTTAGATTTCGATCGTCCTTTTTTTCTAACATTCTGTGTTCTGTGCAGTGACACACATTGCACACTCATCCTCTTAAGCCCGAAATATTCCATGGCCACGTATTTCGACCCGGACCGTGACTCCAAGATAGACTACACAAATATCAAGAAAGTTCTTTATGATGCTCTCCCCGGCTATGCCGCATCTGGAGGCACCTTGAAGAGGCCAGCTCGTAGGTACAGCAGGCACGTGTTCACCCACAATACGACGTCCCCCTGCGTCAAGCAGCCGCCTGGCGGTCAGAAGGGTGCGTACTACGCCCTCCATCACATGCGGGCGATCGTACGGGACCATAATCACCTTCTGCTACCAAATAATCTCAAAGATTGGGCCACAAGCTTGGCGGCAATCCAGGACGCGGACATCCGACAAGAATTCTTTCGCATCCAGTCGGAGTTTGCAGAAATCATCCATCAAGATGTCCTTCGTACCTCGGGGCAGTTCTACCTCAAATATCAACCGTCCAACAGTGAGGTAGACACAACGCTACAAATGCAGGCTGACAACGCCCGCGACTTCATGACCATCACGACAGACGGCGGCTTCATCCACGCTCCGGTCCCATGAGTCGAGTCGAAAGTAGTGATGCTATGTGTAGTTCTGAAACATCGATTAGCTCATGTTGTAATTAAACTTTAATGAACTTGTATGTCTCTTTGGTTTGGACAGTCGTTCAACTTAGATGTAATCGATGCTATTTATTAGTAGGACCATGAATCATGCTATTAATGTCTTGCTTTTCTCTTCCGATAATTTTGTTGCATACTTATATATTGCTTATGTATTGTCTGTTGTTTGGCTAGTGCATAGAGATGCCGTCGTATGTCGTGTACAAGGGTAAGGTTCCCGGAGTCTACGACGACTGGGAGGAGTGTCGGTGACAAGTTCACCGTTTCAGCGGTAACAGTTACAAAGGGTACACCACTAGGGCGGATGCGGAATCTAGATACGCGCGCTATCTAGCGGGAGAGAGGAGGGAGCGTTGGAGGAACCGGATGAAGACCAGTTTCATCGCGATGATGCTCATCGTGATGACCGCAGCTCTCTTCTATGTGATGGTAGTTTAGATGATCGATATCGACTTGTAATGTGAAGACAAACTCGCTACTCGCGGTCTCGAGACTTGTAGTGTTCTATCTTTGTTCGGTCTTTTGAATTCAGAGACTAATATGATGAATTGTATTCGGAGACTAATCTTCTATTGTATTCGATGAATCTGCTGTTGTTGTGTGGTGTTGTCTATATTCTGTCCAATAATATATTTTGTAACCTGTGCAAATATCATAAAAGAAAAAAATCCCTAATATTCATACTAATGGCGCATCACCCCAACGTGCGCCATTAGTATGCCAAAGGATACTAATGGCACATCACCCCACAGTGCGCCATTAGTATGGCAAAGCACATGTGTAAATATCGCCCCCTGGGAGGCACACTAATGGCGCATGTTGGTCTATACTAATGGCGCACGGCGTGATGCGCCATTAGTATACCAGATACTAATGGCGCACCAGTGGTGCGCCATTAGTATATAATACTAGTGGCGTGGTACTAGTGGCGCACCAGTAGTGCGCCATTAGTAGGCAAAACTGGTGCGCCACTAGTAGTCCTTTTCCTAGTAGTGTAGGGAGCATAATGAACAGCAGAGGGTTTCATACAAACATACTACAGCAAGCAAAACTATGCAATCATTAGCCTGGTATAAACTAGATTGTGAGCCTCATCCAATAATAGTTGGTTAATAGACTTCAAAGCTCCAGGCACACTTCGGCAGAGTAATTAAATGGTAAGGCCTTTAATTATGTCAACTAATAGTTATACAAGTACCCAACATCAGGCATCATTCTTTGGGCATCTCATTACTGAGGACAAATAAAGCAATTGAAAAGAGAAAATTAACTATGCCTGAAACAAACAAGGAATTGAACTGTTGAGTTGGATACAGTGACTTACCTTAACTGGTGGAAGAGGCTCAGCGCAGCTCCTACTTCTCTTGCAAGGCTCCTTCCTAACATCTTGTACTTGGAAATCCTCAATCTTATCTTCATTGCACCCCCTCTGCAAGGTGACACAAACTAGTTACTCGTCTCCTTGGAAGATAAATATGCATACTTTCCAGTCTGTGAACACAAAAGGATGAGATTATAACAAAACAACACCACATAATGAAACATGCCACATCTCTTGCACTTGCACACAATGAAATGAGCATTTACTATGTCTGCACTATGTAAAAACTAGGCATACCTTCGAACTGGATCTCCAGGTACTCTTGGAGAGCCTACTTTAGTGTACAGCCAAACCTTTATGTCATCTATGAGTTAGAAAAGGCCCCACTACAGCAGCCCTTAGTGTTTAAATCGTTGACAAGCCCTGTTAGAGTGTTAGGTCAAGAACAGCAAGTAATCAAAGCAAACAGTCCTAGTATGGCTGGCTGATGCAAACAAGCAATTGAACAAATGTGTCAGCAAATCTTACATATCAAGAAAAGAAGCAAAGAAGGAGGCTTAAAGACCATTACTTGACTGACCAGATTTAAGGGCCATTTAAACATCATGTGCAACGTATGAACTAACATAAACATTGCATATTCCAGATTCTACAATGGAATGCACATGTATTAGGTTATGCCATGTATGATGATGCCTAAATGTACACTATAGCAGGCAGGAGTGATTCATCATTGCACACACAATTGAATTGCAGGTTAAGGGCTAGTTCTATTCCGCCTTTTCAGGGCTTACTGTCAAAATAAGCCATAAAATATGTAAAGAAGTCATTTTTGAGATATGGGCTTGGGCTTAACTAATTTCGCTTTGGAGGGGGGTATTTCGGGTAGAACCTCACTAAAAATTGAAGGGAAGGGGAATAGTGAAATGACTCTTTGTATGTCTATATTACACTCAAAATGGAACTGCTGACGCCCGCGTCACACCTCACCCTCAAGTAAAAACAAACACGCAAGCGTTCATTGCCCTGCCCGCATCCATCTTATTCCCCCTCCCCACCTCCCAGGCCGTGGCCTTGAGGTGCTGTTGAAGGATGAGCTCATCCAACAAGGTGAGGATCTCCTCTGATTTTTTGCCAAATTTACATTCTGATCCACTATACGATGAATTGCTATGAGCTGCTTCTGCTGCTGCTATATGATGCATTGCTATGAGCTGCTCCTGCTGCTGCTATATGATGAATTGCTATGAGCTGCTGCTACTGCTATATGATGAGTTGCTATAAGCTGCTCCTGCTGCTGCTGTATGATGAATTGTTATGAGCTGCTCCTGCTGATGCTATATGATGAGTTGCTATAAGCTGCTCCTGCTGCTGCTGTATGATGAATTGCTATGAGCTGCTCCTGCTGATGCTATATGATGAATTGCTATGAGCTGCTCCTGCTGCTGCTATATGATGAATTACTATGAGCTGCTCCTGCTGCTGCTATATGATGAATTGCTACGAGCTACTCATGCTGCTGCTATATGATGAATGTGACACCCAAGTTTTTATTTGGATTTTTCAAATGATTTTATTTGACTTGAGGGAGGTGATTTAAAATTTTTCTTCAAGAGAACTCTCCCTCTCAAATATTTTTTTTATGGCAAAAGTTTTATTTGGATTCACCCAAGATCTGCATCTGGTCTTGGAGATTCTTGCCTTTATTTGGACTCAAGACAAAAAAAATTCATTTGGGGAAAATAACTTTTGAAAATCTCTTTGAAAATTGCACTATGGCTTTTGGAATAATCCTTTGCCACTTTCAACAATTCCTTCTTGCCATGGCCTTAGTGCAGATCCTCTCTCCTAACCCTTCCCTCACCTTTGGATCATGATTTGCATCAAATCCAGCAAGTTGAACCTCCCCACGTGATCTTTTCCATTTAAATCTTATTCAAATAAATTTCTGTCTTCTATTCTAGCACTTGGAGATTTACAAAGGAACTCCATTTTCTGTTTTGATTTTTGCCCCCAAACCAACTCCCCTCCCTAGTCCTTTGAACCCTCAACCAAGATCCATGAAGACCCACTGGTCTTCAGTTCAAAATTTTCAAACTACACTTGCTGCAAGTTTGGACCAGATTTGTCAAATTTGGTGAAATTCATTCAAAACCTTCTCCAAAAATTCCAAGTAAAATCAGGCAGCCTCTGGGTGCATTGAGTGGTCACCTCACCAAGTTACAGCCCCAGAAAAATTTATCTCATTGCCAAATCCTTCTGTCGAACACCTGCAGTGCATGGTCATTGTCAAATTCAGAAAATTCAGAGAACAGTTCAGTAACTTACTGTCGTTTTCTTCAGAGAGGGTTGTCGATCTCGATAGTGCCCCGATGTCGCCTTGCTCCTCGTCCCCTCCCTCTTGTTCCTGCACCGCACGAACGCCTGGCACCTTGCGGACGTCGGCGACGAGCAGCAGAAGGTGCGCCGCCCCGTGACCGACGCCAGCGGCGGCTTTGCGGCCGCCAGCGAGAGACACGGCGCCGACGGCGCCACCCAGCGCCGCCCAAACCACCGGAGCTCGCCGCGTGGCCTTCCACTCCCCCGAACGCGCTGCCGCTCTCGTCGTGAACCGCAGGGCACGGAGCGCGCTCTCTGCCGCCGTCGAGCCCGTGCGGTCACGTCACCGTGGACCGACGCCATTACGCCAAGACCAAGTCCGTTTAGCTGTGGAATGACTCCAGTAACCTCCACTGATGCTGCCTGGCCACTCAAACCTCCTGCCAATCCACTGCATCACCGTAATCGCTCGCCGGAGATTCTCCGTTCACGACCACCCCGTCGATCCGCCTATAAATAGAGGCCCCGAGCTTCAACTCGAGCACCCACCATCCCTGCACTCCACCTAGAGCACGCCTAGCCACTGGAAGAGCCCCGAGGAGGTCTCCTTCCTCGACTCCGGCCGCCGCGACCCGCCACGGGATCCAGCTCGCTTCGCCCCCGTGCGTGCACCTCCGCCTCCCTTCTCTTGCCAGTAGCTTCACCATGCATCCCTCTTTCTGACCCGCACTTCAATTCGAAGTTTGCAGCCCTCCACCGGAGTTCTCCACCACCACCCGAGCCGCCGCCCGCCGGAGAAAGTGTCGCCGTCGACGTGGTGCTCCCCGTTGGTCGAGTCCACCACCCACCGACACGGAAGAAGACGCTGAAGCTCTTGTTACCCTCCGATCCTCCTAACTCGCTGTGGTTCGACGCCGGCATCCACCGCAGTCTTCGGGCGCCGGCGAGCTTTTCAAACCTGACATGTGGACCCCGCATGTCAGCCTCTGTTTTATTCCCCCTCGAACCGTTTTCTGTTGGCGCCTTCGGGCAAATACGCTTTCCCTCTTAAGCTTGCGCATTTCCAATCGAACCGTTTTCTGTTTTCTCAGTTAAAACCCTGGAAATTTTTTGTTTCATTACAGATAAGTCCCTGAAAAGAAACCTTTATAACTTTTTAATAAAAAGGGATTTTTGAGTGATTCTTTTTCTGACAGACTTCAAATTTTGTCTAGTTTTTTATGGGATTTATTTGAAAAATATTTGGAGAAGTTTCTGTGCACGTGTTGGTTTTCACGTTAGTACCCGTTTCGTGATTGCCGTAGGTTCCGGAAGAGGTGAAGGAGCCGCGAACTTCGCCGAGCTAGACTCTGACTTCTCCGAACCAGGCAAGCATGTTTTGAACATTTGATATGACAGGTGTTTTACATGTTTGCGTGAAAGTTTGTGCGTGGCATATGAGTGTCGGTAAATACCTCATTGCTTGTAAGGCAACTACCCGCTTGTTCCAAAGTTGCGATGATCTCTGATGAGAGATGGCCTAATCATGTGGTGACATGAAGGGCAGCAAGGTGGTACTGTTGTAGCATACCAGCCTTGCGTCATCCAACTTTCTCCGACGTTAACATGGACGGAGTCATGTTATCGTCCTTTTCCCGCATGTTCCATAGTTGCGATGAATCTCTGATGAGAGATGGCCTAATCATGTGGTGACATGAAGGGCAGTAAGGTGGTACTGTTGTAGCAGGCCAGCCTTGCGTCATCCGACTATTTCTGACGTTAACGTGGACGGAGTCACGTTATCGTTCTCTCCCCTGTCCGTGCTACCACATGTTTCATTTGCCAGGATGCGGTTTAGTAAGTTGGTAACCTCTTTCCGTGTACACACCAAACAGAGAGGCCGGGATGATGGTACCTTGGCCCAGGATTAAAGCCAGTCATCCGGTCAGGGGGCATGGGTGTTTCCGGTTGGGACCAAGAGGGGGGGCACCCCCTTAGAGCGCGCGTATAAAAATTTGATCCCATGCTACGCGAGGTTGTAGCCTCCCCGTCTCAAGGTTTTTCTTGAACGTTGCCGAGGGTGATCCCTGGCTTCGAAAGGTTGAATTGGGTGTGTACTGGTTAGACGTGTTTCTTCCAAAACACCGTAGACGGAACTAGTCCCCGTGACTACTGAAATCCGTTGGCTGTGGTTAAGTACAAACTCTGCAGAGTCAATTCCTTCCAAATCATCGTATCCATGATCTAGTAGTGTAATCATTATATCCATATCTACCCGCGTGGAAAACTTGTCCCCCAGTGAACAAGCTCAAGTGATAAATCCAGATTTATTGTTATTCCTGTGGATGGACTAACTTTATATTTGTCTCATGCTTGTGATAATTATGTTCCCGAACTATTGTATTATTAAGCTGTAATATAAGCCCTTTATGTGATGTCGCTCAGACGTCCGACTGTGGCATGCACTGCCTTTGTTTTCTGTTATAAGCCCTTTATGTGGTGTCGCCCCGACGCCCGACTGTGGCATTATTATTCCGCATTTTCCGCTCGAGGAGTCTTTCAGACACTTGTTTGGCACCAGTATTACTATTCTGCATTTTCCGCTCGAGGAGTCTTTCAGACACTCGTTTGGCACCAGTATTACTATTCTGCATTTTCCGCTCGAGGAGTCTTTCAGACACTCGTTTGGCACCAGTGTTACTATTCTGCATTTTCCGCTCGAGGAGTCCTTCAGACACTCGTTTGGCACCAGTATTACTATTCTGCATTTTCCGCTTGAGGAGTCATTCAGACCCTCGCTTGGCACCCAGTATTTATTATCTCTATGTCTGATCGCACTGGTTAACTTGCTCATATGCTTCATGTTTACATTTGTTATATCTTATGTCCGAACTGTCTTGCGAGTACTTTCATAGTACTCACCTGGCTTGTTGATTTGGCCAGATTTGACGAAGACGATCTCTTGGATGAAGAGTGTGATAGCGCGTCCGACGCCTAGAGGAGTCCCAGTCAGTCCTGCGCGATCCCGGATATTGGTCACTTGTATTGTATACGCTTCCGCCACCCGTATTAAGTCTCCTCGAGCCTCACTCCGACGCTCGAAGAGCTGTAGTCTTCTGGAATCATATCACTCGCTTCGCGGTGATATTTCCACCATCGTTATTATCGTAAGTTAGTAGTTTGCCACCCTATCCGCCGTCTTGTTTTATCGGCGTGCATGTAATAAATCGTTGGGCAGTCTCCGCTCAACTTTGTATTATATTCAGTACTCCTGGTATTTTTCTTCTGTGACCAAGATATTGTCTACCAGCGAGAAGGAATTCTTCCTCGCTGGTCCATAAAAGGGATTGGTCTCTCAATAATTATTTTATTGAAAGACCGGTCGTGACAAGCTTGGTATCAGAGCCAGGCTGACTATAGGAAGCCACTAGGTGCGATCGCTAATCGGCTATTAGCGTTTTTGTGCTTTTTCAGCATTTTGCAATTGTAGCTATTTTCTGTTGGTCATCATAAATTTATGACATGACTACTCAGAATTTTTGCCTACTTTTGTAGATGGCTGGCAGCAGCTGTGAGAATCGAGTGTTCACCAACGTGCCCGAGGGGTTTGTCAAGCTCCTCGTCTCCATCACCAAGCTCGCGATCGGGCCAGCAGCTCGCCCGGAGTTCACACTCTACCAGCACAAGCTCAGTGACGACGTGTCTATGCACCAAGCTGTGGTGCAATTCAAGGGAGGACGATCTGCAGCTCGCCACTTCCGTTTTGTGGGAAGGGCCATGCCTACGGAGAGGCATGCCATGCAGATGTCTGCCCGTGAGGCGATAGCTCGCCTTCGGGACATCCTTCCTACGATGAAGACTCGTCGCTACCGCTACCTCCCATGCCATGTGCCCTACACCAGCCACTATGCATTCGCCTGCCATTGGGGAGAACGACATGAAGCCATCGAGATGGTTGTGGAGTATCTCAAGGCTCTGGAGGAGTCTTTCGACAACCTCGTGGACGATCTTGTGGCTGCCCGCATGGACTTAGTCCGGGGCGGTCCTGCCAGTAGGAAGGAGCTTCTCCACACGGGCCCGCCTCTGACATTCGTCTCGTCTTCAGCCTCGTATGCACCGGCCGTTTTGGCCACTGCTCGCCGTCTGCCTACCACTGAGGAATTCGACCGAGTCATCGCTCCTACTCCAGTCAGAGCCGCACCGCCTGCCGCACCCGCTCTACCACCAGTCGCCCCGCACCATCACCGTAGCGCAGCATTACGCGCCAGGAGCCAGCTAGAGAGGAGGTGGAGGTTGACTCTCCTGGACCGCTGAGTCTTGCCATCGGCAAGGGGAAGGAGATCTTCACCATCTCCGACTGAGAGCACCGAGTAGCCGCGTGTTATGTCTGCCTGTATGATGTGTTGTTTTATCTGTACGCTAGTTTATATTGGGTGTTTGCTGCCTTCCGGAGTAGTACGCTAGTTTTAATAACAGGTCAGGATTGTGTACGCGCATCCTGAGTGCTGTATCGTGTGTTTGCTTTTCGCGTGTAAGTGTTATGTTAAGCAGTTCTTCTCCGTGCAAAATCGTTTATGTTTTCTCGAAAAACCTTGAAGCCTTTTTTTAATTGTTGCATGTGCAAGATTTTCCTTGTGCTACACAGTTTTTCTCATGGGTTTTGCAAATAATACCCCAGACTGGAAAAATGTCTCGCCCGTGGACTCGCTCCATGCCCAATCAGCCAGAAGAGGTTTACGGGACACAGACCAGCAACAATTTCACTCAGGGTCAGTCCAGTCAACAAGACAGCGAAGCAGCACTGTCTCAAGTATGCCGTCTCTTCGAGCAAAGCCAGCAACAGCACCAAGAGATGATGAATCATGTCATCAATATGGGAAACCACCGTGAACCCTATCAACCACATTCCAAGTTATCAGAATTACAGAAGACTCGCCCCTCAACTTTTGCTCACACCGATAGACCGCTGGAAGCCGATGATTGGCTTCGTGAGATTGAAAGGAAACTGATTATTGCTCAGTGCTCAGACCATGAGAAGGTGCTTTATGCACCACACTACCTTACTGGAGCAGCCGCAGCATGGTGGGAAAACTTCCTACACATGCATCCCAGGGAACACAACATCACCTGGGAAGAGTTCAAGGAAGGCTTCCGTGGGGCACACATCCCCAGGAGCATCCTAAAGATCAAGAAGAGGGAGTTTGATGACCTGAAGCAGAGAGGCATGTCAGTGACAGAGTACAATGGTCAGTTTACCCAGCTGTCTCGTTATGCCTACGACGAGCACATGACAGAAAGCAAGAAGATGGAAAAATTCCTGGACGGCCTAGCACCAGCGCTAAGATGCCAACTGATTGTACACACCTTTCCGGATTTTAAGACGCTGGTGGACAAGGCCATCACCTTGGAGAATGAGCGCCGTAGTCTGGAAGATATCCGCAAGCGAAAGAGGGACAAGACGACCCTTGCTCGCAACAACCGAGGCAAGACTGAGGTCCCAAGGACAGACGCAAGGAGATCCACGACTACTGAGCCAAGGCCCGTCGGACAATTTCATGCCAGGGATAAGGAGTACACATACTGTCCAGGGGTCACCTGCTATGCTTGTGGTCAAGAAGGGCATTATGCTAAGCAGTGCCCAAAGCCAAGGAACTCGGCACCCAAGCCAAACAATGGTGGAAACAATCCAGCCCCCAAGCACAACAATTTCAACCCCAACAACAACCACAGGAAGGGTCACCTGAACCATGTGACCAGGGAAGAAGCGCAGAATCCCTAGACATCGTGCTCGGTACGTTCCCTGTCAACATAGTACCTGCCACGGTTTTGTTTGATTCTGGAGCTTCCCATTCGTTCGTTTCGAAGAGTTTTGTTTTGCAACATGGTTTTCTGATACTTCCCTTGGAAAAATCTATGATCATCAAGTCCCCCGGAAATAAGCAAATCGCTCAGGGTTACTGCCAAGGAGTGGTCATTGAGTTCGAAGGACTACAATTCCACGCGAATCTCATCGTGTTGGAAAGTAAAGGACTGGATGTCATTTTAGGGATGGACTGGTTGACCACCAACAAAGGATTCATTGACTGTTTCAATCGGACAGTGATTCTCACTCACCATCACGGCAAAACTATGAGGGTTTCCACTCAAGGAAGGCCACGATCACAGCAGCCAAAACTGAACAAAATGGACACTGCAGAACTGAGAAAAGTTCCAGTGGTATGCGAGTTTCCTGATGTGTTCCCTGAAGAACTACCAGGCATGCCACCAGACCGAGAGATAGAATTCAGCATCGAACTAGCACCTGGCACCGCTCCCATCTATAAGAAACCTTATAGAATGGCACCCTCAGAATTGGTGGAGTTGAAGAAGTAGATAAAAGAATTATTGGACAAAGGATTTATTCGAGCCAGCTCCTCACCATGGGGTTCGCCAGTGTTGTTCGCCAAGAAAAAGGATGGGACACTGAGACTGTGTATAGACTATCGAGCCCTCAATATGGTCACCATCAAAAACAAATATCCGATGCCACGGATAAATGATTTGTTTGACCAGCTCGCACAAGCCAAGGTATTCTCAAAAATTGATTTGAGATCGGGATACCATCAACTGAAGGTATGGACAGAAGATATCCCCAAGACAGCATTCACTTCCAGATATGGGTTATACGAGTTTACAGTGATGCCTTTTGGACTAACGAACGCCCCCGCATATTTCGTCCACCTCATGAACAAAGTGTTCATGAAATTCATGGACAAATTTGTGGTGATATTCATTGACGATATTCTGGTTTACTCAAGGACACCAGAAGAGCATGCTGAGCACCTCAGAATTGTTTTGGGAGAATTGAGGAAGCATCAGTTGTACGCCAAATTTAGCAAGTGCGAATTTTGGCTAAGACAAGTTGGTTTCTTAGGCCATATAATGAACCAAGAAGGCGTGGCCGTAGACCCAGAAAAAGTCAAGGCCATACTGGACTGGAAGCCACCCGCCAATGTTACAGATGTGCGGAGTTTCCTGGGAATGGCCGGGTATTACAGAAGATTTATTGAAGGGTTCTCCACTGTGGCGAAACCTATAACCCAGTTACTCAAGAAGGACAAAAAATTTGTATGGACGGAAGCATGCGAGCAGAGCTTCCAAGAACTCAAGAAGAAGCTGACAACCGCCCCGGTCTTAACTGTGCCAGACATACACAAAAGTTTTGAAGTGTATTGTGACGCGTCCCGAAAGGTCTCGGATGCGTACTAATGCAGGATGGCAAAGTTGTCGCATATGCCTCCAGGCAGCTGCAAAAACATGAGGAAAATTACCCAACACATGACTTGGAGCTAGCAGCAGTCATACACGCACTCAAGGAGTGGAGGCACTTTCTGTTGGGAAATCGCTGTGAAATATATACGGACCATAAGAGCCTCAAATATATTTTCACACAGCCGGAGCTGAATTTACGCCAACGACGCTGGTTGGAACTGGTCAAGGACTATCATGTTGGTATTCACTACCACCCAGGCAAAGCAAATGTAGTGGCCGATGCCCTTAGTCGAAACCCCAGCCCGGACAATGACGGTCAGCAAAATTTGAGGCCTGAGTTTCAGCGAGAGTTCGCTAGGCTCAACATGATGTTAGTCTCCGAGGGCACCGTATCAAACCTAGAGATACAACCCACCTTGGTGGAACGAATTAAGAAGGCTCAACAGGGGCATCCCAGCATCGAAGGTATAAAGAAGAAAATGAACCTTGGTAAGGCTTCAGAGTTCGTCACAGACAGTGAAGGAACATTATGGTACGGAGACAGGCTTTGCGTACCTAACATTGAGGAACTCAAGCAACAGATCTTAACGGAAAGCCACACCGCTCCATACTCGATCCATCCTGGATGAACCAAAATGTACAAGGACATTCAGGAAAGATTTTGGTGGCACGGTATGAAAAGAGATATAGCCACATTCATTGCTTGTTGCGATTCATGTCAGCGCATCAAGGCCGAGCACCAAAAGCCAGCAGGGCTACTCCAGCCTAACAGGATACCGGAGTGGAAATGGGATGAAATAGGAATGGATTTCATCGTCGGACTACCCCGATCACCACGTGGGAATGACGCCATATGGGTCATCACAGACCGACTAACCAAGGTTGCTCATTTCATTCCCGTGAAGACTACCTACTCCACACAAAGACTGGCAAAACTTTATCTCTCCCGTATAGTTTGCTTGCACGGAGTCCCAAAGACTATAATATCAGACCGAGGCACCCAATTCGTCTCCAAATTTTGGGATCACCTACAACAAGCTCTGGGCACGCAACTAGCTTTCAGTACAGCATACCACCCTCAGACTGATGGACAGACAGAACGTGTAAACCAAATCCTAGAAGATATGCTAAGAGCCTGTGTGCTCACCTATGGATCCAGCTGGGAAGAGAGTTTGCCGTATGCCGAATTTGCTTACAACAACAGTTACCAAGCCAGCTTGCAAATGGCACCCTTTGAAGCATTGTACGGACGGAGGTGTCGTACCCCACTGAATTGGTCAGAAATAGGTGACAGCCGTATCTTCGGCCCAGACATGCTTAAAGAGGCCGAGGAGAAAGTTAAACAAATCAGGGATAGACTCAAGACAGCACAGAGCCGACAAAAGAGCTACTATGATCAGAAGCATCGTGAGGTCAGCTTTGAACCCGGTGATTCCGTATACCTACGAGTATCTCCTATGAGGGGTCTACAACGGTTCAGAATTAAGGGGAAGCTAGCCCCAAGATTTATTGGACCATTTTGTGTAAAGGCACGAAGAGGCACAGTAGCCTACCAACTAGACCTACCCAAGGAGCTGTCAGACGTCCATGACGTATTCCACGTCTCACAGTTGAGGAAATGTGTGAGTAACCCGGAGAAGCATGTACCTCATGAGAACATTGATATGCAGCCAGATCTCACTTACAGAGAAAGACCAGTAAAGATTTTAGAAGAGTCTAAACGGAGGACCCGTCAGAAAACGACAAGATTTTTCAGGGTTCAGTGGAGCAACCACACTGAGGATGAAGCTACATGGGAAAGGGAAGATTTCCTTCGGGCAGAGTATCCATATCTATTTGAGGATCAGCAGAAATCTCGAGGACGAGATTTTTCCTAAGGGGGTAGGTGTTGTGACACCCAAGTTTTTATTTGGATTTTTCAAATGATTTTATTTGACTTGAGAGAGGTGATTTAAAAAATTTCTTCAAGAGAACTCTCCCTCTCAAAAAAATTTTTATGGCAAAAGTTTTATTTGGATTCACCCAAGATCTGCCTTTGGTCTTGGAGATTCTTGCCTTTATTTGGACTCAAGACAAAATGTTTTTCATTTGGGGAAAATAACTTTTGAAAATCTCTTTGAAAATTGCACTATGGCTTTTGGAATAATCCTTTGCCACTTTCAACAATTCCTTCTTGCCATGGCCTTAGTGCAAATCCTCTCTCCTAACCCTTCCCTCACCTTTGGATCATGATTTTCATCAAATCCAGCAAGTTGAACCTCCCCATGTGATCTTTTCCATTTAAATCTTATTCAAATAAATTTATGTCTTCTATTCTAGCACTTGGAGATTTACAAAGGAACTCCATTTTCTGTATTGATTTTTGCCCCCAAACCAACTCCCCTCCCTAGTCCTTTGAACCCTCAACCAAGATCCATGAAGATCCACTGGTCTTCAGTTCAAAATTTTCAAACTACACTTGCTGCAAGTTTGGACCAGATTTGTCAAATTTGGTGAAATTCATTCAAAACCTTCTCCAAAAATTCCAAGAAAAATCAGGCAGCCTCTGGGTGCATTGAGTGGTCACCTCACCAAGTTACAGCCCCAGAAAAATTTATCTCATTGTCAAATCCTTCTGTCGAACACCTGCAGTGCATGGTCATTGTCAAATTCAGAAAATTCAGAGAACAGTTCAGTGGCTTACTGTCGTTTTCTTCAGAGGGGGTTGTCGATCTCGACAGTGCCCCGATGTCGCCTTGCTCCTCGTCCCCTCCCTCTTGTTCCTGCACCGCATGAACGCCTGGCACCTTGCGGACGTCGGCGACAAGCAGCAGAAGGTGCGCCACCACGTGACCGACGCCAGCGGCGGCTTTGCGGCCGCCAGCGAGAGACACGGCGCCGACGGCGCCACCCAGCGCCGCCCAAACCACCGGAGCTCGCCGCGTGGCCTTCCACTCCCCCGAACGCGCTGCCGCTCTCGTCGTGAACCGCAGGGCGCGGAGCGCGCTCTCTGCCGCCGTCGAGCCCGTGCAGTCACCTCACCGTGGACCGACGCCATTACGCCAAGACCAACTCCGTTTAGCTGTGGAATGACTCCAGTAACCTCCACTGATGCTGCCTGGCCACTCAAACCTCCTGCCAATCCACTGCATCGCCGTAATCGCTCGCCGGAGATTCTCCGTTCACGGCCACCCCGTCGATCCGCCTATAAATAGAGGCCCCGAGCTTCAACTCGAGCACCCACCATCCCTGCACTCCACCTAGAGCACGCCTAGCCACTGGAAGAGCCCCGAGGAGGTCTCCTTCCTCGACTCCGGCCGCCGCGACCCGCCACGGGATCCAGCTCGATTCGCCCCCGTGCGTGCACCTCCGCCTCCCTTCTCTTGCCAGTAGCTTCACCATGCATCCCTCTTTCTGACCCGCACTTCAATTCGAAGTTTGCAGCCCTCCACCGAAGTTCTCCACCACCACCCGAGCTGCCGCCCGCCGGAGAAAGTGTCGCCATCGACGTGGTGCTCCCCGTTGGTCGAGTCCACCACCCACCGACGCGGAAGAAGACGCTGAAGCTCTTGGTACCCTCCGATCCTCCTAACTCGCCGTGGTTCGACGCCGGCGTCCAGCGCAGTCTTCGGGCGCCGGCGAGCTTTTCAAACCTGACATGTGGACCCCGCATGTCAGCCTCTGTTTTATTCCCCCTCGAACCATTTTCTGTTGGCGCCTTCGGGTAAATACGCTTTCCCTCTTAAGCTTGCGCATTTCCAATCGAACCGTTTTCAGTTTTCTCAGTTAAAATCCTGGAACTTTTCTGTTTCATTACAGATAAGTCCCTGAACAGAAACCTTTATAACTTTTTAATAAAAAGGGATTTTTGAGTGATTCTTTTTCTGAAAGACTTCAAATTTTGTCTAGTTTTTTATGGGATTTATTTGAAAAATATTTGGAGAAGTTTCTGTGCACGTGTTGGTTTTCACGTTAGTACCCGTTTCGTGATTGCCGTAGGTTCCGGAAGAGGTGAAGGAGCCGCGAACTTCGCCGAGCTAGACTCCGACTTCTCCGAACCAGGCAAGCATGTTTTGAACATTTGATATGACAGGTGTTTTACATGTTTGCGTGAAAGTTTGTGCGTGGCATATGAGTGTCGGTAAATACCTCGTTGCTTGTAAGGCAACTACCCGCTTGTTCCAAAGTTGCGATGATCTCTGATGAGAGATGGCCTAATCATGTGGTGACATGAAGGGCAGCAAGGTGGTACTGTTGTAGCATACCAGCCTTGCGTCATCCAACTTTCTCCGACGTTAACATGGACGGAGTCATGTTATCGTCCTTTTCCCGCATGTTCCATAGTTGCGATGAATTTCTGATGAGAGATGGCCTAATAATGTGGTGACATGAAGGGAAGTAAGGTGGTACTGTTGTAGCAGGCCAGCCTTGCGTCATCCGACTATTTCTGACGTTAACATGGACGGAGTCACGTTATCGTTCTCTCCCCTTTCCGTGCTACCACATGTTTCATTTGCCAGGATGCGGTTTAGTAAGTTGGTAACCTCTTTCCGTGTACACACAAAACAGAGAGGCCGGGATGATGGTACCTTGGCCCAGGATTAAAGCCAGTCATCCGGTCAGGGGGCATGGGTGTTTCCGGTTGGGACCGAGAGGGGGGCACCCCCTTAGAGCGCGCGTATAGAAATTTGATCCCATGCTACGCGAGGTTGTAGCCTCCCCGTCTCAAGGTTTTTCTTGAACGTTGCCGAGGGTGATCCCTGGCTTGGAAAGGTTGAATTGGGTGTGTACTGGTTAGACGTGTTTCTTCCAAAACACCGTAGACGGAACTAGTCCCCGTGACTACTGAAATCCGTTGGCTGTGGTTAAGTACAAACTCTGCAGAGTCAATTCCTTCCAAATCATTGTATCCATGATCTAGTAGTGTAATCATTATATCCATATCTACCCGCGTGGAAAACTTGTCCCCCGGTGAACAAGCTCAAGTGATAAATCCAGATTTATTGTTATTCCTGTGGATGGACTAACTTTATATTTGTCTCATGCTTGTGATAATTTATGTTCCCGAACTATTGTATTATTAAGCTGTAATATAAGCCCTTTATGTGATGTCGCTCAGACGTCCGACTGTGGCATGCACTGCCTTTGTTTTCTGTTATAAGCCCTTTATGTGGTGTCGCCCCGACGCCCGACTGTGGCATTATTATTCCGCATTTTCCGCTCGAGGAGTCGTTCAGACACTCGTTTGGCACCAGTGTTACTATTCTGCATTTTCCGCTCGAGGAGTCCTTCAGACACTCGTTTGGCACCAGTATTACTATTCTACATTTTCCGCTCGAGGAGTCTTTCAGACACTCGTTTGGCACCAGTATTACTATTCTGCATTTTCCGCTCGAGGAGTCTTTCAGACACTCGTTTGGCACCAGTATTACTATTCTGCATTTTCCGCTCGAGGAGTCTTTCAGACACTCGTTTGGCACCAGTGTTACTATTCTGCATTTTCCGCTCGAGGAGTCATTCAGACCCTCGCTTGGCACCCAGTATTTATTATCTCTATGTCTGATCGCACTGGTTAACTTGCTCATATGCTTCATGTTTACATTTGTTATATCTTATGTCCGAACTGTCTTGCGAGTACTTTCATAGTACTCACCTGGCTTGTTGATTTGGCCAGATGTTGACGAAGGCGATCTCTTGGATGAAGAGTGTGATAGCGCGTCCGACGCCTAGAGGAGTCCCAGTCAGTCCTGCGCGATCTCGGATATTGGTCACTTGTATTGTATACGCTTCCGCCACCCGTATTAAGTCTCCTCGAGCCTCACTCCGACGCTCGAAGAGCTGTAGTCTTCTGGAATCATATCACTCGCTTCGCGGTGATATTTCCACCACCGTTATTATCGTAAGTTAGTAGTTTGCCACCCTACCCGCCGTCTTGTTTTATCGGCGTGCATGTATAAATCGTTGGGCAGTCTCCGCTCAACTTTGTATTATATTCAGTACTCCTGGTATTTTTCTTCTGTGACCAAGATATTGTCTACCAGCGAGAAGGAATTCTTCCTCGCTGGTCCATAAAAGGGATTGGTCTCTCAATAATTATTTTATTGAAAGACCGGTCATGACAATGAATTGCAATGAGCTGCTCCTGCTGCTGCTGGTATATGATGAATTGCATACTGCTGCTGCTGATGTATGTTGAGTTGCTATGAGCTGCTGCTGCTATATGATGCTTTCAGGTGGTGTTGCTATATGATAATAACCAGCCACTTGGACCATCGAATTTCAATAAATAATTGTTCTTCATTTAAATGTGGTTCATGAGTTCTTCATTTAAATTAGGCAATGGGATCTCTATGGAAAACATTGACCAAAGTAGATTGTGCCAAGTAGATGGTATCTTTGTATTTGCATTTTGAGCAAATAGTGTTGGTCTGCTTTCTTATCATATTAATTACTGCACTGGGTTCAATTTGTGATGTTTGCAAGTCAAATTAATTTTCATATGGCAGCAAAATGAAAAAATATAATGCAATCTAGACTTTTCACTGATCAATGAAAAGAACCGGTTGGCTTATTACATGGAGCTTATATTCACAAGTGCTTATTTTCTAAGGATAACTCGTAATAACTGTCCCTAAGAAACTTGGCCAATAGAACTGACATACAAATAACATGTCACGATGATTGCAATGGAGGAGTGATGTACCATACCACATTGTATAGGCTCACCGCTGGCTCTCCTTTTTGCGATGTTCCATGAAATTGCCACATACATCTTGTACTTTTTCATTGTGTAACCCTATCTGCAAGTTGACACGGGTAATTTCAGACATCTCTACATGATAATATATTGCATATCCCTTGCGCATATTTAAACCACCAATTAATGATTGTGTGCGTAGCATAAACTAGCCATGACTCTGTGTGCTGGACTAGCACGCACTCTAAGGGAGCCTAATGTAGTGCACTGGAATTCCTACATGCCACCTACAATTTTGTGTAATGTACTGCCTCTGTTCCTAAATATATGTCTATGTAGAGATTCCAGTATGGACCACATACAGATGTATATAGATGCATTTTCGAGTGTAGATTCACTCATTTTGCTCCGTATGTAGCCTATAGTGGAATCTCTAGGAAGACTTATATTTAGGAATGGAGGTACGAGGTAGTATCATGTATGACATCTACATATCTAATTTAGCAGCCAGTAGTAGAAACCATTGTCTGCACAAAGGGATTACTGGTCGAAAATCCTAGCAAAGCACGCTGGCAGGCACAGAACAATACAAGAGAGAGAGACGCGCTTACAAGATCATAGCAATGCCTCGGTCCAGGATCTTGGTTGGCCAAGCTGTTAGATCCAGAAGAAACATCGTCCTTGTAGTTTTTGCCAGCTGCATAACAGGTAACAGCGACCTGTTAGTATATTTGAAGGGCAGGTGATGCTGGACGGGTTTAAAGGTGACAAGTACCTAGGCCGTGGCGGGTGCTTGGCATCTTGCCAGACGGTTGGAATCAGGTTAGAAACGTCAAGGGTGATGACGCTGCGCTGGCTATCGGGGTCCGGTAAGGAGATCTAGAACCGTCGAGTAGGGTGTTTGTGGAGCGGCTCCGGTAGGGTGGACTACAGTATGGGCGAAGCGGATCTCTGGCCGTGGACGAGGGTGTAGGTGAAGCTGCTCCGGTGGTTGGGTTAAGGATGGTGTCGACGATGCGGATCTGCGGCCGTGGACGGGGAGTTAGAAGCTGCTCCGGTAGGTTGGATGAGGGTGCGAGGAAGCGGATCTGACGCCGTGAACTTGTGAGTTGGCAAAGCGGCCCCGGTAGGGTTGAAAATGGTATAGGCAAAGCTACTCCGGTGGGGTTGATGATGGTGTCGGCGAAGCGGCTCCGGTAGGGTTGAGGAAGGTGTCGGCGAAGAGGATCAGAGGCCGTCAACGGGGGCGTCGATGGGGCGTCTTCGGGGGGTGTGTGGACGAAGCGTCTCCTGTGAGGGGGAACTAATGAGCCGCTGCAGATGCGCTGCGGTTGACAAGAGTACCGGCGAAGCAGATCCGGCGCCGTGGACAAGGCCGGCATTGAATGGGCTGCTGTACAGTGGTGGATGAGCAGTCTACTTGTTTCTAGGGGAGGTGGGAGGGGTAGATGCGGCCACAGAAGCAGATCTGGCGAGGTGGAAGCCGTTGGCAGTGAATGGGCTCTGGTACGCCGGTGGATGAGCAGTCTATGGTTTCGAGAGGGGAAGGGAGAAAGGCCGTTGAAGTACAGACGGCGTGATGTGGATGCTCTGGTGCTGTGGAGTTAGTCGTTTTTGCGGGAGGGGGAGAGGAAATGGGGGTGCCGTGTAGTGGGGGGAACCGGAAGTTACCAAAGCAGCCCCGGCCTATTATGTAGACGAGGGCGGTATTGTAACTGTTGGTCTCCGTGCACCAAGGACAAAAGGGGAATTTCGCATCCTAAAGACTAAGGTGGCGGAAATTTTAGAAGGAGGCGAGAGATTTTGCCGCCGGTGGGATCGTTCGTATCCAGTTTCAACTAATTTTGGACCGTGCTAGCGGGAAGGTCATGCGAGACTGTGTACAGGAGGCACGCGTCAGCAGTTAATAACTGGTGTGAAGTCCACCCCAGAAAAAAAAGACAATAACTCGGGATGATGCGCCGATAACTTGGACGTTCACATGGGCGCGGCCAAATGTACGGGTGTAGTGGCGCGTTCACAAAAAAAGGGATCAAACGCTCAGCCTATGTATTTCTCGTGTAAATAGATAATTTAGTGCAATTGGTTATTTACTTTAAACATAATGCATTGACGTGTTAGTGTAGAGGCGCACAAAAAGAAATGGATATTGTAGTCCGCTACTTAAAAGTGTTACCTCATATGATTACATAGCCTCCATTTCATAAATTGCATACCCGTTGAATTCATATATGAATATTACATATATTACTTCATAATAGAACCTTAAATCATCCAAGACTAATGATTTTGAATGCAAGAGTAACAATGGTGCATGTACATGATAGCTACATTGGTTGTTTGAAGAAACATCACTGTAACTTTGGCATGCACAAATGAAAAGGTTTATTTAAATAGAAGAAACTGTGATATGTGAGTGTCCAATCTTTATAGCCTTGAATCGATATTGTACCTTTGGCCATGATACGAAGTAGATATTGATTTATGTTCAAGCGATGCACGTCCACGATCGCTAGATAGTGATACGTGAATGAATTGTGCAATCTCTCTCACACGCATACATATCTCATTTCCCTGTGGGCATCGGAATCACACACGTGCACTTCGTGTATTTCTCTCCCTCCGTCAAGGTTAGAATTCGTCTTTCTACCCCCGTCCTACAAGTCTCTCACACAGAAACACACACGCTCTCTCTGTCGAACACGCCAACCCCTTTAATTCCGCCCACCCACAGCCACTAATGTCTCAAAGTATAATAATGTCTCTCACACATATGCCTAAGGTTAACTCAAGTTCCGGAACCATATGAATACATACAATGGGATTTCAGCAGAGCACCTTTTGTTTTCATATTTCTCTCTGGCTCTCTCTCCATCTCTCTCTCTCTCACACACACGCGTGCGCGCACACATTGTTTCTCGCTTCATTTTTCCGGCACTTGCATGCACACAATTTTGTTTCTCTTCGTGATGCTTTAAGTATGCCTCGCACAAATGCTATCTACCTATCCCTTAATATAGCTAGATATGTGTGACACAAACTCCTTCTCCCTACTAGCAAGATGCACATGCGTTGCACCGAACATCAAGATGCATTTGTATCAGTAGTTTATCTTGTGGGAGAAAAGGATGAACGAGGGAATGCCTTATTTGCAAATGCAGAGAGGGGTGTGGGTATCTTTTTGCAAAATTTCCACAGTTTCCTTCCTATCCGTCGGATATAAATCGGATGGCCTATATTGCAGGATGGCAGGAACACCATCATCACCAACTCTGTTTTTACAAGAGTAGGGATATGTAAGTGTCACTGCCCCCCCCCCCCGACACACACACCCACACCCACACAACCACACACACAAACACTTCCCAACACCGAAGGAGTAGGGTGACACCTCGATCTTG